>NC_056733.1:478890555-479018055 GCF_019279795.1 Protopterus annectens | reverse complement strand
CTCTTCAGTTTTTCCCTTGAAACTAGTCTAACTCTCAAACTAAGCACTCAAAAAGCATCTTACAGCCCAGCACTTGCTCAGACCTAATAGAAAGCACTAATATACCCTGACACTGATTGCCCAAGCAGGGCAAGGCTCTTTATTCACATCTCACCAACCAAGTGACTAAGAAGCTCACCCTACTATTCAGGCATGACCAAAGGGCAACTTCAGGTGCACTCTCCTGTCCAGCTGGTGAATCTGGGTATCCTAAGGCAATGTTACAACTGCCTCATGTACACAGACAACCCTCTCCTCCTACCACAAAACACTAACATATGCAAGAGATGCAATTATACAGCCAAACTGGAAGCTAAGCTGTCTCCACCTAAGACTGGAACAGACAGTCAAGAGGAGAAGGTTAACACTTGCACCACACCTCCAGCCGCACACCGACCTAATAAAACAACACTGGCAAAAAATACACATAAATACACAAAATCATACTCGGAGGCTCTAAATAAAAACCTGCAAAAGCATCAGAGACCTTCAAAGTAGACACCCAAACAACCTGCACCTCCCGTCACAAACCAAACAACACATAAAACACAAAATCAGTGTGCCGCACAATCACAGCCCTTAAGGTGAAATAACATACCTAACACACTAGTAATAGGTGACTCTATAGTCAGGCACACTGACGTCCCACTCACTAGGCTGGACAAGCAGAAGGTTACTGTTAGCTGCCTGTCAGGAGCCAGAATCCGCCACATAACACAATCACTCAGGTCACTCCAGAACAAGTACAAATTTTACTCTGTCATTGTTCATGTTGGTGTGAATGACCTGAGACGTACCTCCCTGGACTACATGAAAAGAGACATGGAAGAGCTCTCTGATCATGTAGCCCAGGCTGGTATGACCCTGACCCTGAGTAGCATCCTGCCCTCACCAAGAATGATACCTCAGTATAAAGAAAAAATGATCAATTTCAACAATTGGCTAAGCTTCTGGTGTCATTCAAAGGGGATCCAGTGTCTGTCAGCCTGGGACAACATGCTCGACAAGCTACATTGCTTCACAAGAGATGGCTTACATCTGTCACCCCTAGGCTTTCGAATACTGGCCAAGGCTCTTGCTGCCCCCATAGTGCCTTTTTTAGGCAAGGCTCAAAAGTCAAACCCACCACAGTAAACAGCACAATTAACAAAAAACTGAGGGTTATGCTACTCAACGCCAAGTTTAAATCTCAAAATGCACATGTTTGAAGTACTCCTCAGTATGGAGAACATTGACATCTGTTCAGTAACTGAAACCTGGTTCAAGGCTCCAGAGAGCACCCCAGCACTACCGGGCTACAACTCATACCACATGTTTTGGCCACAGAACATGGACCGAATCACAAAAGGAGGGGGTGTATCCATATTCATCAAAGATACCTACACCTCCAGGTTAGTAACGCAGCGTGATACTTCTGAGATCTTCCATGTGCAACTAACATCGGGCAAATCTGCAATGCAAATTGTGGCCTGCTACAGATCACCCTCCATGACCCAGGATTACCACTCCACCTTTCTGGAGACACTGGAAAACATGAAGGTCCTACCGAACACCCTGATATTGGGAGATTTCAATTACCCTACCATTCACTGGGAAAACTACTCGAGTACAAACTCCCAGCCCCAGCGCTTCCTGGAATTCATCAACTCAAATGCTCTGGATCAACTGGTAAACTCCCCTACCAGAGGTGAAAACGTATTGGACCTGGTCATCACCAACATGGGTGACAGGTGTTTCACACCGGAAGTCAACCCTTCACTGGTTAGATCAGACCATAAACTAAGCACTTTGAATATCCACACCCCACCACCACCCCCAACTAAGGAAACCACAGTAAAAAAACGTTTCTAAAGCAAACTTCACCTTACTTAAGACAGAGGTGGTAAGTTTCACAGCCCCCACGCTAAAGGATAACTCTGCCCAAGATGCAGAAACCTTTACAAATGCACTCTGAGCATCTACAAGGAAGCATGGATCATGCCATCCCTAGCTAAACCAAGACTCACTCCTCTAAGAGAAGGAAACCAGTTTGGTGGACCCCTGTAATAAACAGGCTATACAATAGAAGGAGGAAACTAGTTCAGATAAAAAGCAAATCCCAAGAAGGGAAGACATCCCTGATCAGTATCAGTAAGAAACTAAGGTCCCTCATGAAATCATCCAAGGCTAACTTTGAAAGAAAAATAGCCAAGGATTCAAAAGATAACCACAAAGACTTCTTTAGCTATGTTAAGAATCTAAGTGGCAACTCACAGATATGCACTGAACTAGTGCAAAATAGCACAAAATATACTGAACCTACTGATATTGCCAACATCCTGGCAGACAGATTCAGTGCAAACTTCACCCCCCTCTTACCTTCAAAAGGGCCCACAACAATACCGGAAACGTGTAGTGTTCCAAAACTCACAGATGCACTGGTGAAAACAGCCCTTTTAAAAGCCAAAAACACAGCATCAGTGGGACCAGATGGTGTCCCAGGCTGCGTCTTGCACGAACTACAGAACAAACTAACCCCCCACCTAAACATGCTGTTCAACCTCAGCCCTCCACAGGCTACATGCCCATAGAATTGCACATACCAATGGTTATTCCTCTCCACAAAGGAGGGGCCACAACTGACCCTGGTAACTATTACCCCATAAGCCTGACTATACTGGTCTGCAAGGCTATGGAGCGCATCATCATGGAACTCATTAACAAAGACATTGGGAACCTCCAAACACTTGACCTGACCCAGTTTGGCTTTGTTAAGGGAAGATCATGCCTACTAAACCTGGCTGACTTCTTCGAGACAGTCACCAAGGCCATAGACGAGGGAAAGGTGGTTCACACAGCCTACCTTGACCTCACCAAGGCTTTCAACACCATTCCCCACTCGGGTATTACAGAAAAACTCACCAGCCTGAACATAAACCCCTATGTTACGAGATGGGTTGCCAACTGGCTTACAGACAGAACTCACACGGTAAGAATAGTGGGCTCCAGGTCCAACTCTAAACCAGTCACAAGTGGTGTCCCACAAGGCTTAGTTCTGGGACCGCTACTGTTCGGCATATACTTCTCAGAAGTACAGGCAAACACAGGAGGACTATGGCTAACCAAGTTCTCCAATGACTGCAAACTGGGAGCCATAACTGACTCTCCGGCTGACACAGACATCCTCCAAAAGGGCTTTACTGAGACAGACACCTGGTGTCAAAGTCATGGCCTCAAGCTAAATGCCAAAAAAATGCATAGTCATCCCGTTTGGAAAAAAGAAAACACCCATGAATTACCACATAGGTGGCAGCCCCCTTAATACAGAAGAGGTAATAAGAGATCTGGGGACCCAGGTAGATAGTAATCTCTCCTTTGACAATCATATTGCCAAAGTAGTTAGGAAATCCTTCTATGTGGCCCATCTAATTACTAAAGGGTTCGCTTCTAGAAATAAAGAGGTTAGAGTGCCCCTCTACTCATCACTCATTAGACCCATCATAGAGTTGTTCTTCTTCTTTCGGCTTTTCCCACTTTGGGGTCGCCACAGCGGAACTCCGGTCCGCTAATGATTGGCAGTAGATTTTTTACGATGCCGAGGTGCCAGATTGATGCTCAACCTTTAACGAAGGCACGCCCATTCACACATGTCTTTTGAACGGTGGCATGTGTGCAAGATAAGGTGATTAATCTTTATAATTTTCCAGTCATTTAGGCTCAAAGCTCATCTCCTTGGTCAATTGGGGGATAACAATAGCTAAGCAATGGGGGATGGAGTCAGAAGAAGCTAATGGGTGCATCAGCTTATCCATATTTCCATGCAGAAATAGTTTATGAATGGGGTACACTTTGGAGTACTGTGGGGATAGAACCCTCCCTAAAAAGTGAAGCAAGCAAAAGGATAGGAAAGCAAATAATTGGGTATTGCCTGCCATACAATGTAGCTAATGGGCAGAATGGCGTGTACTCTAATGTAAGGATCTTGGCTTGTCCTAGAGAAAGAGGAGGTAGCTGGAAATGAGATGGAGACTGTAATTTCATCTGGATTAGGTGGGATATGGCTGCCATGCAGGATAAAACTAGGATTCATGTGCTGTGAAAGTCTTGTCCTCCTCCTGTCTAGCCTTTCTCTCAAGGTGTGTAGTTGAATATCTTGTCTGGCACATAAGAAAAAATCCATACCTGCATGTGAATCAAGCTTAATCTCAAATGAATAAACATAATGGGTTGTGATACAGTAATTAGTGGTATGCTGTCTTCTTTAAGGTACTCAAAGTAGACCCAAAACTTCAGTGCTCAGCATAGGTGTGCCATTATCCACATGGCATGACATGTGATTGATTTATTATTGCGCAAAGGCTACTACAGCATTCAAACAGAGCTGTCAAGGCTTTCAGACAGATATTCAACACAACACTCTGCTAAGGGTACCTAAGATTGAATCACACAAGATTACCAAAATATGGTCTAGTGTGAAAGAAGCTGTGCACAGGCAAGGGCATTCAGACACATGGCCTGCTGACCACTGCCTACCCTATATGCCGGAGATGCTCAGTGTTAAGGTCCTGTGATATTTGTATTTTCAACCAGTCAAAGCTTTGTCTTGATGCTAATACTAATACTACTAATTCTAATTCTAGTACTAATATTAATACTAATACTATTACTTCTTCTTCTTTCGGCTTTTCCCCAGTTAGGGGTCGCCACAGCGGATCACCTTTCTGCTCATGATTGCCAGTAGACTTTTATGGTGTTGAGCTGCCAGCCCAGTGCCCAACCTTCCACTGAAGGCACACACATGCACGCACTCATGTCTAGGGCCAATTTAGAGTGCCCAATCCACCTACAGCATGTCTTTGGGATGTGGGAGGACACTGGAGCACCCGGAGGAAACCCACGCGACCACAGGGAGAACATGCAGACTCTGCACAAAAGGCACGCCAGCCGAGGATCGTACCAGAGAACCTCTTGCTTTGAGGTGACAACGCGAACCATTGCACCACCATGGCCGCCCTAATACTAATACTATTGCTACTAATACTAATACTAATGTTAATACTAGTTCAACTACTACTACTACTCATACTGATAGTACTAATTCTAATTCTATTACTAATATTAATACTAATACTATTACTACTAATACTAATACTAGTTCTACCTCTACTACTAATACTAGCATTAATGCTAATATTAATACTACTACTACTAATATTATAAGTACATACATACATAAAACCTGCGCATCCTTATTTATACTAACTTAATGGGCCTGTCACCCTTATTTTTATACATAATCTTTATGATTGTTTTTTTCCAATCAGCTGAATCTATACTCTCTATGAAATAGATAATTAGTAGTCTGGTATGTTATCCATAGGGCTTTAAGGTCTTGGTTTGTAATTTTACTGTATTCAGTAACCTTGTTTATTTTCAAACATTAAACCATTGCCATTTTGCAACCATTTATCGGTAAATTCTCCGGAAATTTATGAATGGAACTGGGCAAATAATTATTTGAGCACCCCCACAGTGCACTCCTTTAAGAAGTACAGCATGTGTGATAGCTTTTACCTTTACACTATTAACTATTACTTGAATTGGAATATTTTTGTTTGACCTAGCTACCTTAATAAACATGAAAAAAAGGCTGTGCATTTATCAGCACGATGGTATGCAAAGACAGCCTTAGACCAGTTGAACCTACTTGGTCCAATAGGGCCCCATTCCTAGGCCTTATGCAGGCCACAAGACTTGCCTAAGAGGTACAGAAAAGTAGATAGTATTTTCCTCCATGTATTGTTGCTTCTGTAGCTGCTATGAGTCTGTTAGTAAAGCAAACTACATTTCCTACCATGCATTGCACTAGTGGTAGTTTTATTGGTACTGCAGTTTCATGCCACTTGTATGGCATAATGTGTTGGTTAGCCATGCTCAGATTAAAGTCAGTTGCTGTTGCTGAGTGATCAACGGGGATTTCATCCCAAAAACTGAGGTAGGTATGTATTACTGCAGTTACTGTCACAGATAGTAAGAATGAGTTTAACTTGAAAGTTGGCAGTGGTACTGTGTTTTCTTCTGCACAGCTTGGAAGTGTAATTGGTTGCCACTGAATATAATTATATTAAAAAAAATGTACAATAGCTAATCTCAGCCAGTGGGAAAAACAACAGTAGTAAGCAGAAACAAAAATGAACAGATGCAATTATGTCAGGTAATGTCTGATCACCAAGGCTCATGAGAGAATATCACCAGTTCAATATAGTATGATAGCAAAACTCTTGATGCATTTGGAGGTGGGAACAAAATAATCCCAGGGAAGTGAAACACTGCAGTATACTGAGTGAAAGGAGACATGGGATAACAGAAAATCCTTCCATTTGGCTTAAAGAGAAAAAAGAGTAACAGAAATAGCCTGACTCGTTGCTATTGCATGCTGATTATTTACCTGGTTTGAATGCAACTATTAACATTAAACCTGTGTTGAAGTTAAAGTATAATAAGATCTGATTTAAATATTTAAGTAATTATATTATAGTAATATAGTTTATTAATAGAGCTGCTTATTTTATTTTGCGTAACTTAATTATATTAAACAGTTTACATAATAATGGATGCAGTTAACTATAGTATTTAAGAGTTTTTGTTTTTAGTTGTCATGTTTACACTAAGAAAGAGCAACTGGCTTGAAAACTCTGTCTCTATTTATTAAACAAGTTTGGATTTTTACTCTTGTTTACGCAACACCAGGGTTTCCGGACTCCACAAAGTTTTATTTACATAAAATATAACCTAATAAATTCTGATATATTGTTTTGTTTTATTAATACATGCAAATAGTATATATTCCTGTTACATAATTTGAAATAATTTTGCATCTGGGAAGTCAAAAGGTGGAAGGGGTTTGGCGTAGGAGTGAGATAAATGGTCCAAATGGGGTGCTAATATTTCTAAGGCCAGCCCTATTTGTATGCTAGATTGATCTCCATATACTCCCTTTCCAGTATAACAACTGTTCGTACCTGTTTGCAAAGCATATTGCATGTAAACTTACCAAACACTTTATGAGCTGTCCATTTCTTGTAGGCTTTTTTTTTTGATATGTAGTAGTATTAGTTAAAGCAATTTTATTTATATTTTTCTGAGTTCCTCATATTTACACGGTCAAAATTTCATTCTAGTAATGTGCTAGTTTTCTTCTGTGCCAAGTCCATGTAGTTCACTTTTCCATTCCTAGTTTTCAAGTAATTTTTACCATGTACTAATTTATTTTAAGAAAATAAGCTAGATTCTATAAAACCTACACAGTCACATACTGTTTTGGATTCAATAAGTGGCTCCACACTGTGTGTAGAGCTGCATACTGCCATGCAAACAAGGTAAACACCACAGAATGGAAATGACTGCATAAGCAGCTGAATTGTATGCTATCAACCAATCCAAGATGGGGGAACTATTCAATAAGCTATAAAGCAACAGTGTAGACTCAGTGCTGGTTTTCCCTGCAAATTCCAAAAACTATTGGAATATGGAAAGGAGTCTACAGAGAATGAATGTTAGGGGCTGCTGTGTCTTTAATTCATGTGTATGTGCAACAGGCTGAAGTCTATGCTGCTGCTGCTACTATTAGACCATGGCCAAGAAGGAGAAGAGTTTTCAGACCCTGTTTACCTTATCACAATCTACATGACATGGAAATTGTAGAGCGCTACAGGATGGATAAAGACACACTACAGGAACTCTGCAACCTATGTTGTCCTCAACTCAGAGCCAGGGCAAACCAAGGGGAACCCATCCCAGTGGAGACAAAAGTATGTGTAGCACTTAAAATTTTAGCTACAGGTACCTTTCAGAGACCAACTCCATCAATTCCTGAATGCTATGCTTCAACATGCTAGTGGCCACATATATTTTCCCCATGCTCTTGAAGACAGGGCTGGACATATGCAGGAGTTCACTACCCTGAAGTACTGGGTGCTATAGATTGCATGCATGTAGAACTTAAGGCACCATCCAGGGAACAGGGAAGACTGTACATTAATAGAAAGGGCTTCCACTCTATTAACTGCCAAGTTGTGTGTAATGCCAAGGGAATTATCTTGAATGTGTGTGTGCTGGCAACTAAGGCAGTTACCAGGACTCACATATCTGGCATACCTCCCACTGTATTACATGTTCACTAGGGGAGATATCCCATGGGGTCATTTACTGGGGGATGTAGGTTATGCACTGGTACCATGGATGATGACACCCATCAGAAATGCACACACACTTGCTGAGGAATGCCATAATGAGGCACACACTCAAACCAGAAATATCATAGAGTGTGTGTTTGGGCTGCTGAAGATGCAATTTCAGTGCCTAGATACATTTGGGGGAGCCCTGCAGTACAATCCATGGACATATACTGAAATATTCACAGTATGTGCCATGCCACACAACATCATTCTGAGAAAACAGCTTCAGCAGGATCAACAAGGGGAAGGGGGCACACATCCCACCACCAATGGCAAGGTCACCATAGCCACATGCAGGTGAGGAGTCAGAGGGGGAAGCAGCAGCTGTTGTGGGTGTAGGCAGAAATAGGCATGCTCAATATGCCCATGCATTGGCCAAGAGACAATGCATAGCACACTCACTAACCACCTAAGGGCCTAAAAGCTTCCTCCTAGACACATACATATAGTAACATTGATGCCAGGCAATGCTCACAATCTTCCCCTCTCCATGTATTGGTTGTGTACTGCTTACATCAGACAGAGTAATCCCTGAGCTAAAACTGTTGCATCTGCTGGATTTACAAGGTAAGTGTTGAACTTGGAGTGCATTGTGTAATAATATGAATGACTGGCATATCCTTGCATGCTGTTACTTGGTAGTATAAACAAGTAAAAGGTGGAAGATTTGTACATGACCTTAACATGTGATAGCAGAGACTTATTTAACTTATATGTGTCCATTATTAAATAGCAGGCTTCAGACATCTAAGATTCAGATAGTCATACCTCTGAAAAGTAGTGATGGTCACTGCATGCCCTCAGTTTAGTACCATACATTTGTACTGGAAAATCATTAGAGAGAGAAGTTAGAAAGTAATGATACACATTTCAGTTTCAGACTTCAACAACTCTCACAAGATCATTAACAATAAAGATGAAAAAATGTTGATGCTATCAACTGTATAACTTTCTAAGACCAATATAAGTCAAAGGTACAATTACCAATTCAACATCACGAATGCAGATATACTAAGCACTAAGTCAGCTATGCACCCTGTGCACCAGACACAAAGCTTCTATATCACTGAATCCAAAAGATACAAAAAAGGGATATGGCACAGTTATCATCCATTGTACAGGTTGTTGTGTTGGGGGGCAGGAAGCCTAGACTGACACAAAAGGTCGGTGAGAGT
Source organism: Protopterus annectens (assembly GCF_019279795.1). Classification (NCBI taxonomy): domain Eukaryota; kingdom Metazoa; phylum Chordata; order Ceratodontiformes; family Protopteridae; genus Protopterus; species Protopterus annectens. The sequence goes on along the minus strand of NC_056733.1, from coordinate 479,008,625 downwards.
ATGTGAATAAGAAAGAGAAGCAGACAGACATTTGGATAAAGCAACAAATGATCAGCGAGTCAAAATGAGTTTTAAGCTTCACGGAAGAACCATGTAACTGTTGTGTGTGTGTGTGTGTCTGTATGAGCCCTCCAAGTGAAATTGGTGTGAGTGTCTGCATGAACACAGCCAAGCTCTCTGCTAGCTCTGCATCTTGGTAAGTCAGACAGGTGTGAGCCATGCATGGTAGAGGTGGCAGTTCATTGTTGTCATACCTGACCACAAGAAATGCTTCTGCCAGGAGTTGCACTGGCATGGCAAAGCCCATAGTTAGATGTGATGACCTTAACATGACTCATGTCTGCTGGATGAGCTCTCCTCACAAGGGTGCTCAGGACCATGACCCCATGGCCTATCACATTTGGGTGTGGACAGCTGAACCACTGATGAAGCAGTGGAAGTACTGCCACTATAAGAGCATGATCAGGCATGGCCATGTTTGCTATCAGCAGATGATATGTCTGGCTTATACCCACAAGCATGCCATCCCCCCTCCCAGCAGATGTTCCATCACACACGCCACTCATTACTATGTGTCATTCATCTGATCCATTGAATTGGCAACATAGTGGAGGCAGTCACACGTCAGCCTGTGCCACATCTTCAACCCTACTCATTTCTTTGGAGGACCTATGGGAATGTGCCTGTGCCTCCATGATGGCCCTAAACATACGCTGAGTGGGAAGAGATACCTGGATCAGGTGGAGGAAAGACAGCAAGCCTCTTCTGAGCACCCTAAACAACCTTCCTACATGGCACTTTGCCCACACTTTGGCTACGGCCAGAGTCAACAGGCACTGAAGCCACATTACCCACACTTCCCCAATTGATTGTCTTACCCTCCACCTGTCCAATATCTGAGGGCTCACTGGAATGGGTAGGCATAGGCCTGCTGGCTGTGTCCAATGGAATTTCAGGGGATGGCTCCATGTCAACCTCAGTGTCAGATTCAACCTCTGCACTCCCCGAATATGCTTCTGTTTGGCCATCATCATCATCAGAGTCTGTTGATACTCTGACATCAAGTGGTTGAACTCCCACACTTCCACTGTTAGGATCACATGTGATAATAAGCAACAAACACAGGAATAATTAATACCTTATACTACTATAGTCCAGTATATGCTAACAACATAACAGTGGTGCCACTATTAGACAGTACAACAATACACACAACAGTCCTGACATCAGCATCACACACTAAAATATTTCTTTGAACTGCTCATCAGTACTGACATAAAAATGTTTGGCTTACCATGTGCAGATGATGGTATGCTCTGTATGCCAGATGGTCCTGTAAGAAGTTAAGCAAAAACGTAAGGACATCTTCATCACAAATAACAGTAGCACGGGGGGTAATACATTTTCCCCTTTATATGTTGATTAACTATACTTTCAACAAGAACTTGGATGACAAGTCCAGCCTAAGTCCATGTGTAATCAATCAGAATGTGTTGTTAAATGTGGAAATCTTCAACTCCCCCCCCCAGAACTAATGTTTTGATTTAAATTGTTTTACTGTACAACAGTATTTATCAACTGAGACACAAAAGTCTACCTGGAAGCTCCTTCTGGGACATGCTTTTTGTCCCTGAAACAATAGCATTAATGTCAAAGACATGCTGTTCTACACTTTCCTGGGAACTGTCTGGATTCCTGACAGTGGATAGGAACTCTGCATTTGCTGTTATTGGTGGATCTATTCCATGCCCCCAGTACCCATCCAATCACGGGCCACTGCAGCTGCTCTCCTCTGTGCAGATGAGATCATCTCAGTGGTCCTATGGCACACCTGATCACATGTCTTGCTGTGGCTGCCTACTGCATTAATGTCGGCAGCTGTCTGCTGCCAAGCTTGCAGTCTACCTGACATATCTCCATAGCCCCTCTTAAGCAGGAAGGCACCATGTCACCTAAAAGCTTCCACAATTACTTGATTTCAGGGTCAGTGAATGGCAGTTTTCGTGGATTGAGACACCAGGGTGCCATAATCCTAGCAGTCCTAAAAGACAACAGAAGGATAATACATATAACTATCACATAACTACAAGATAACTGTTCCCACATTTCAGTATTAACCACTGGAGAAATGGTCTATATTATAACACTGACTTTTGAAAACAGTGAACACCCTTACCTCGACACGGTTTACTCAAAACACTAAGTCTCAAATGGTCAGAACAGTGATTTTTTTCCCAGGGAAAAAAAATCATTGGGCCCAAAAAAAAAAAAAACAACAAACAAAATAAAGTGAGGGGCTTTGCCCCCCATACCTCCCTGGTGGGGGCTTCACCCCCACACCTCCCTACTTAAATATAACAACTCCAAGATCGTATTACAGTGGAGGAAATGGCAAATTTCCAACAATGGCCCAGCGAAAAAAATCGCTGTTCTGGCCATTCAAGATTTAGTGTTGGAAAAGGTGTTCGCTGTTGTTAACAGTCAATGTTATAATATAGACCCTGGAAAAACATAAAGCAGTCTAGAGATTTGAAATATGAACAATAGGATGGATGCAAAAAAAAAAAAAAAATTAAAAAAAAGGAGAGTAACAAAAGCAACATATCCTTATTTGTGTCGTAACAGAACTGCAGCTTTGCTCCCCACCCTCAAAAGAACAGGCAAATTACATATTTTGCTAACAAACCATCTTTGAAATGCTAACAGTGGTATCAATGAATTGCCCCTGAAACTTGTCTATAGATTTAACACAGAACATTCCATTTTAAGGTATTGCCAGTCATATATACTGACAAACATGCCCATGCCATGAATACACTTCTAAATAATGCATACAGATAAAAGTGTAGCCTTTGCTAATCAATATATATATATATATATATATATATATATATATATATATATATATATATATATATATATATGTAACTATTAAACAGATTTTTCTTAATTACATTTCAGCATATATAGTATACAGCTCATAAATTGCAAGCATAGCTTCTCAAGTTCAATAATCTTCTATGCAGATATATCCCAAAGTAATAGCCTCTTTGTGTTCTCCACATAAAGAGGTCTTCTCACCTTCAGTTTCCCTAGCTAGTCAGTTGCCTTTTTATGGTGTAGATTCAGGGCTGTCAGCATGGGGAAGATCCAAATGAGGTGTAAACTCATTAGAATTGCTGAATCCCAAATACCTGGCTATGTGTATCAAATGTAAATATAGTGCAAGCACTCCCTCAGTGATTATTTTTAATGGATTGCAACTGTTGATGATTACTGGTAGGGAGAAGGAAAACACAACAGCAATGCAGACTGCCCTACCTCCAGTGGGTGTGTCAGTTAGACTTACAAATGTTAAATGTAATTTTGTCAAGGTTGGAAATGTAAGTAAGCAACACATAATTCACAGGTTCTGTTTATTAACATCCAACCTCCCCTTCATTTGTTGTCAACTGCGTATTATATTATTGACATTTATTATCTTCACACATTTTAAGGACAATGATACAGAATGGATTACAGACTGCATGTCTCAGATTATTGGTCAGATAAGAGAAGAATGAGCAACAAACACAGAGAGGTAAGACACAGCTGCATGTTTACAAGCAATGCTCATAACTAGTTGTTTGATCACTCAGTGCACTACATCCAAAATTAATAAATGTACAAATGACTGTTATATGGTTTCATATTACTGTGAAGCCGTGGTGGTACAGCGGTAGCATTGTTGCCTCACAGCAAGAGGTTCTCTTGTTCGATTCATGGCTGGAGTGCCTTCTGTGTGGAGACTGCACGTCCTCCCCGCAGTCGAGTGGCCTCCAAAAGACATGCGTGAATGGGTGTGCCTTTGCTGAAGGTTGGGTGTCAGGCTGGCAACTTAGCACCATAAAAAAAATCTACTGCCAATCATTAGCAGACCGGAGTACCACTGTGGTGACCCCTAACCAGGAAAAGCCGAAAAGACAAACATTACTGTAGATGATGTGGCAGTTGGTTGTATGCAGAATGCTTTTAGTTCCTTGCTACAAAGGTGTTTGTGTGGCAAAAAGGGATGAGGCACCTTTACTGTGTTCTGAAGGTTCATTGGAGTGAGAGTTCAAATCCAGAGCTATATAGAAATATTTCATGTGTACTAACATTTTGTAGTGTATGTGTTAAAGATTATTTTTCCTCATTTCAACTACTTTTCTCTTTTTTCTTTTTTTTTCTCCTTTTTTTGTGCGAGTTTAGCGCAAACACAGTAAATGGAGAAAAAAATGAATGTCAAGTTTGGCTGTGCTTATCTGGTTTGCATGAAGCATGCTAGTATGCAAACTGGACTACTGACCCACCCATTAAGCAGACAAAATACCTGAAGAACACCTGCAAACAGTGCATCTGTAAAAGGGCAATGGTCAAAATAATACATTGCTGCATTTTTTGTTTTCCATCAGCAACTTCGCAGCTGCAGCACTGCGTGGCAGCGAGCAAGGTTTCCCAACACCTACAGAGAGGACTCAGATAGCCAATAACTGAAACTGTATACATTCAATTAATTCTGTTGGGCACCATGCAAACACGCTAAGTGGCATTGTGCGGCAAGTAACACAGAGACCTTAAGAATGATTAGGAAATTAGGGAATGTCATGCAACTAGTCTTGTGGCAACTGGTGTAAGTGTATGGCTGTAATACAGTGGGTCGTGGGTTGTAGTACAGGTTGTGCAACCCATTTTTACTGTTGTGACAGTACAGTTTATAGCAATGAACTGAAAAATAGACAAGTGCTATTTCAACACTCTTGTGGCAACAGGTGTAAGTGTAGGACTGCCATACACATGGTCCTGAGTTCTAATAGAGGATATTCCATACACTTTTACTATTGTTCCACTTCCCATTATATTCACTGTCACTTACAATACTTTAGATACACAAGATTTCAAAATCTACTCCCTAAATAATACGGAAATTGAAGTAGTGAAAACAGCTGAACTTCTGGGCATCACTATAGATGATAAACTATCATTCAAACAACACATTCTTAACACAATCAAAAAACACACTCAAAACTAGGTAAACTATATAGACATAAACTGTATATGGATATGCCCACAAGAATAAAATTGGCACATTCTCTCCTACTTCCATCTCTCCTCTATGGCTCCCCATCTTTACCAACCTTCATGCATCCTTATGCAATAAATTACAATCATGCTATTATAAAATTGCCAAATTTGCTTCTGGACTGCAAACCTGCACTCACTACTGTCACACCATAAAATAATTAAAACTGTTAGAATTCCCACAGTACCTCCAATACACTCAACTAACTCTGCTTATAAATTAATATACAATCCAAATAACTACTTATCACTACATTCTGTTGTACAATCCTACATCCCAACCTGAAATCTTCATTCTACTAATAAACAGCTTCTTGACGTATACAAACCCAATAAGAGAGCTGGACAAAGCTTATACTCTTACTCCATAGCAAAGCTATGGAATGCCCCACATGACACAAATTGAGCCTATGAAAACCTTCAAAGTCACCCTAAAAATCACTTTCTTAATAATCACATCTGTCTTTGTTATCAAAACTTCATACCACCTTAAACCAACACCAGTGAGTTTACTGACTAGAATACCCCTTCTTTAGATCAACTGAAATACTAATAAACCAACTGTACTTCGGTGACCTTCTCTTAAACAAAGTATATTAATCAATATTTAATCCTTAAGAAACTTCCACAAGGCAAAAGTATAATCTCCTTCATATTGTACAGAATATGCTGTGTGTCATGATTGTTTATATTGAATGTCCTCAACAAGTTACCCATTTATATACTTTACACTGCATAATGACATTGTACTCTGCATATTTCTATCACTAAGAAATGCTATTTATATTTGTATGGTTTCTTAGTACTGTAAATCATATCCTGTTGTATAATAATTTTTGTTTAGTTGTTTGCAGTAGTAGTTTTTAATTTGTTACTTGAGCTTTTCTCCCTGGGCCTCCACTGAAAATGGATTATTCTGACCAAGTGGACTTTCCCTGACAACAAATGTCAATAAATATGAGGGAAAAGATACCATTATTGTGTTTTCATATTTGTGACTGAGGGTATACTGTCTACTGTATCTCTGTCAGTATAATTCTGCTATTTGGACTTGCATGGCTTTCACAATTATATAAGACATATACACAACTGGATCTATATCCAATAACCTTATCAGGTCACACACATACATGTGTAACAGCGCAAACTATCACTTGTATTTATGTATAATTCCTGAATATGTGTGAGCAGCACTTCTTCTATGGCAAAGGTGGAAAATCAATGCTGTGGAAGAAAATGTGTACCCCTTATGCTTAGGTTTGAATCCCACAGTGTAAAAATCAATTTTCCTCAGTGTATATAGGCAAAAACAAATGTCAGGTCATTACATTTATGCATGTCTGCAAACTCACTTAACAGTTACCTTCCAATTTCCAATATATATTTCCAGGCTACATCAATAGACACCCCACAAACTATGGTCAAGTGTCAGATAACCTCCCTATTTCAAATATTTATTTCATCCCTACTTGGCACTGTTGCACTCCACTTAACATTGTGTAAACATGGTTGGTATCATTGCTCAGGTTTGTCCACTACCAGTAAATGTGATAACTGGAATTGGCAGGAAAGCTTCAGTTTCCATTGCTGTAGTTTGGCTGGTGTTAGAGAAGAAGGTACCAAGTTTAGGGCACAGAGGTGGGGTGTCCAAGAGTCCAGGATATTTATTGGATTCCTGGTAAAGTACCACAGCCAAAGGCTTCTGCAGGGGGGACTATTCTGACTGCCAGTACAAGTCTAAGGAGTGGAATAGTGTGGCCCAGGCTGCATCCAGTGCCACTGGCATACCACTCACTGGAGAATAGTATTGGCATAATTTTAATGACCTACACAGGCAAAAAAGGGATACACTCAACCTTTGGTTGAATGAGTTTGTGACTGTGGACATCCCACAGCTAGTTAAGTATGATGATAAGAGAGTACTTGTACGACTTAGAAAGTTAAATATGGGCAAGACTGGTATGCATAATGCTTGTCTGTTCTATTCTGTTTTTTCCCCAGCTGCCACCAAGCGTGAGTTCAATAGGCAGGATCATGTTGCTCGAATGGAGAGTGAGGGAAGCGAGTGGTATGTATGCAGCAGAAGAGAAGTGTTATTGTAACATTAAAAGTTAAAGCTAGAGTTTTGGGTCTTTTATACATTTGTATCAAACTGAGCATGCATATCCCAACTGTAAATATTTGCATGGATTAGACTGTAGCACAAATCAATTGTATGAGTCAAATATTAGACTGTAGTCAGAGGTTGTGGGTTTGAGTACCATGATTCACAACTATACAGTACTGTTATTTCTTTAATAAATTTACATTAAATTATAAACTTTATACCAGTGGCACAAATGCCCCGCTGTAAAATGTAATCTGTATAAACGGAACATGCATATGTGCAATGTTTGCACATTTCAAGGATTACTTTCGGCAATTTGTAGTACAGTGTGTATCTGTTAGGATGTATACCTAAATGTAATACTTCAGATACAAGAGTTGTATAATTGTGTCAATGCATTGTATGTCACATATAATGGTATTAATTTTATCTCTTTTTTCTCTTATCCCAACCCTTATTTCTCTTTTTTTATTTTTTATTATGTGTCCTCAAAATTTATCCATTACTTCCATGTGCACCACATTACTAAATGCTACACAGCATAGCGAGGTATGCCAGTCCCAGGGGATCATCCTGTCTCTGCCCAACTGGCTCCAGCACCGATGCCCATCACATCCGGTAGCTAACCTGGCAGCACTGCCTCTGCTGCCCCTGCACTACCTGAACCCTCAGGGAGTACTGCTCTGGAAGCTAGTGCAGTGGTACCCTCCAGGGGTAGTGGCGGAGGCAGTGATTTCATCAATAGCCAGGAGATGCAAGGTTGGTGCATAGTCATGCACTGTACCAGTGGTGTATGTCTATACCAGATGGAGTGGCTGCACTCCCTTATGGTCCATAGCAGGAGAAGACGTCAAGCATTCCACCCACCAGCAGAGTAAGGAGACAGTGATAATAGTCCAGTGAGTGAGGACTCATTCTCACTGTCTCCAAGCTTGACAGGCATGAGACTGTGTTGTCCCCTCCCTCACCCCAATCATGTGTTCCCCAACCTTTTGTGCCCTTCTCTGTCCCTGTCTCTTGTCTTGTTTGTTTGCATTTGCTTCCTCACATACTCAACTTACCTGACCCAGCCATACCTATGTCTCTTATGCAGCAGTCTTCTCTTATTGAATTAAAAAAAATGGGCACCTGTCCCACAAAAATTCACCCCATACATAGCTCAACGTTTCACACATGTGTCTTACTGACACACTTGATTTGGTCCAATTGGCTATACAACAGGATTACATTGTTGTCACCCCTCTCTCTTGAGGTGACAGTCCAAATTCAGCCAGTATTCTGCACATATGATCAGTTTTTACTGCTGAAGAAATGGATAGCTATGGTTCTTTCCTACCTCCTTCCTGCACATTTCTGTATTGCTTTCCCTTTGTTCTTCCTCCTGCTTGCTCCCCATTTCACCACTTTCCTGTCTACTCCACTTTAACACCTGTAATTTCGTCAAAAAAAAGAATAACACACACCACACATAAGTAGCAGAAAAAAGCAACAAATTCCTTCACTTTTGTGCCTCTGTATTTGTGTGCAGTTTGGCATTATGCAGCAATTCCAAGCAACATTGAGCAGTGGTACAATTTATTATTATTATTTATTTACATTTGTTGACTGGGAAAATCCGACTGGACACAGGTCCTTTTTCAGCGGAGGCCTGGGGAGAAAAGCTCTACAATAAAAACAACAATTAATTACAAGTTACAAGAAGTATAGGTAGGTTTTGTTTAACAATAGTAGTAAACAGTTATAATTCAAAATGAAATTATTTAGTTAAATGGTACAACACTTATATCATTGGTGCCATAAAGACTAACATTTAATAGCTGAGCTAGCAGCTATTAGCCTTGAATAAAAGTGACTAAGATTACAGCTGAGATATAGGTTTACAAGCAATGTATTTGGCTGCAAGTTGAGGTAGTTAGAGGGGTGGAAGAAAGGGATTAGAGAGGTTGGGATAGAGATGTTAGAGAGGTTTGTTACAGGGGCATGTCCAGTGCTCTTTTAGATGAGATTTTACAGCCACTTTGAAGTTAGTGTGTGATGACACAGACGTTATAGTGTGAGGAAGGGTATTCCATAACTTTGCTATGGAGCAGGAGAAGAGAGATTCTCCAACAGAGTTCCTGGTTTTAGTTACCTGTAACTGATTTTTGTTGCAGGAGCATAGTGGTCTGGTGGTATGATAGGGTTGGAATAGATTTTGGAGGGAGGGGACTTTTAGAGGATGATTTAGTAATTTGTGGGTGAGTGAGAGTTGGTACCATTGAAGGAGGTGAGGGAGTTCTAGCCAATCTAGTTCAGTTAAGTGAGGTGCAGTGGTGACTGGTAGTTTGCGCCAGTGGCAAACTTTGATATTTTGTTGTAGCAAGCTTCAAGTTTACCTAACTCACTTTGCCTTAGGTTGGTAAATACTGGAGAGGCGTAGAGTAGGGTGGAGATAAGGTGACTATTTGCAACTGAAATCTTGGCTGTTTTGGTGAGGAATTGCTTATTCCTGTATAAAGCTCTTAGTTTTTTGTGTACTTTTTTATGGTTAACGAGATGTGGATGTCAAACTTGAGGTTATCATCAATTTCAACTCCAAGTAGTTTGGTGTGGTCTTTTGGGGGGGTAATGGTGTTGTCATTGGCTTTAATATTAAATTGGTGGGTCTTTAGATTGTGTTTGATGGGTTGGAAGATGAGGAGTTTTGTTTTGTTTGGGTTAAGTATTAATTGTGCATCTGAAAGCCAAGTTTCAACTGAGGAAAATGCTTCCTGTGTGGTCTTTTGAAGTTCAGGTAGGGAGTGGGCTGAGCAGATGATGGTGGAATCATCTGCGTACTGTATGAGAGTGGCCTGTTTGGTAGCAGAGGCTAGATTATTAGTGAATATGGAGAAGTGTAAGGGTCCAAAGATGGATCCTTGGGGAACACCTGTTGAGACAGGGAGTTGAGGGGATATATCATTATGCCAAACAATGGATTGATGGCGGTCAGTCAGGTTGCTCTGGAACCAGTTTGTGACAGATTGAGAGAAGGATAGAGTATTGACAACAGTGATAAGTTGTTTATGAGAGACCATGTCAAATGCTTTAGATAGGTCTAGGAAAGTTGCAGAGCTGAAATAACCATTGTTTTTATGTTGAAGGATTGTATTAGTGAAAGCAAGTAAGGCAGTGGTTGTGCTGTGGTATGGTCGGAAACCATGCTGTTTGTTAGATAGGAGGTTGTTAGCAAGGAGGTAGCCTAGAACCTGAGAGTGAATGCATCTCTCAAGTATTTTTGATAGAGGAGACAGAATTGCTATGGGCCGGTAGTTGGTGAATTCTGTGGAGGGGGATAATGTGGGATATTTTCCATTGTGAAGAGAAATAGCTTTCAGATAAAGATCGATTAATCAGGATTGCAACTGGGTAGGCTAGGGCTTCAGCTGCAATTTTAAGGTACTCAGCTGGAAGGTTGTCAGCTGCTAGTTTTGTGGGCTTTAGTTTTAATAAGAGTTTTTTTATGTTGGAGGTAGGGATAGGAGAGAAAGTGAATGCAGTGAGCAGGTTACTAGGTGTACTTGGAGGGGGTAGGGGAGAGGGGTTGTTTTGTTTTCCTAGTGATAGAACAGATTGTGTGAAGTGAGTGTTGAAAGAGGTGGCAATGTTTTCAGAGGAGTTTGTTTTGTTTGGTGGAGGGGTTCCTACTTTTCCTGGGTGGAGGATGGAGTTGATGGTTGACCAGAATTGTTTAGGGTTGTTTTGGGTTGAGTTCAGGGCAGACTGGTAATATAGGATTTTGTCCTGTTTTATTAATTTTTTGACTTTGTTACGTAATTCACAGAATTTTGGTCTATCAGAAGGGCTTTTTGTCTTGCGCCAGTGATTCCAGGCTCTATATCGGATTTTCATTTCTGATCTAGTGGCTTGTTGTAGCCATGGGGAGGTCTGGGCTTTAGTGCTAGTAAATCTTGTGGGCACATGGATGTTTAGAACTTTAAGGAAGGTGGTATTGAAAAAATGGACAGCGTCATCAAGGTTGAGGTATTTTAGTGAAGTCCAGTTGCAGTTTTTTAGGGCTGAGATGAAGTTGTCAGGGTTAAAGTTTACTTTATTACGTATTTGCTGATAGGTAATGGGTTTAGCCTGATATATGTGTTTGAGTAGGAAAGTTGGGGTATGATCACTGAGGCTATCTGGTAGGCAGCCAGCTGTGTATGATTGGGGGCTCTTGCTGACTAGTATCCAGTCAAGAGTAGAATGCTTGTTGGAATTCTTATTTATTCTGGTGGGTGTCTGGATAAGTTGGAAAAAAACATGAAGATTTAGATGGTGGACTGGATGGTGGTTGGAACAGGATAGCCAGTCTATATTAAAATCACCTAATATTATGGTTTCTTGTGGAAGGTGATGATTTACGCAGCTGAGGAGGTTTTCTAGTGGAGGGATATTGTTGCCAGGTGGGAAGTAGCATCCTATTATGTTAATGGTCTTGTCTTGGTTTACTTTTAGGTTGGTATAGATTATTTCTTCTTTGCCAATTAGGGGGCTGATAAGTTTAGGATGTGAATATTAAGATTCTGTTTAAACATTACAGATACACCACCCCCTTTTTTGTGCAACCGATCTTGTCTTAGGATATTGTAGCCTGAAGGGAGAATTTGCTCACTGGTAATGTGAGGTTTGTTCCAGGTTTCTGTTAGAATGATAATATCAGGGGAGTATAAGTCTATGGTAGCATGGAGTTCATGGATTTTATTGGTTATACCTCTGATATTTAGGCTTAAGATAAGGAGGTCAGTTTGCTTCCTATTGGATGTAATTTGAGGGTGGGTGAGGTTGTTAGGCTGACTATCAGTGGAGGAGTTGTGGGGGTCCAGGGCTTGGGTGAATGTCCCCGCTGAGGGCAAGTATTGTCATGGCTGAAGATGTTAGTTTTAGTAATGAGAGAATTAGTTTAAGTTTTGGGGTAGCTTTTTGTTTGGGGTGAAGTGGGTAATAGATAAATTAGGTTGAGGGATAGTTTGTAAGGCATTAGGGATACTTTTTGTTTGTGTGGTGGAGGTGATAGCTTAAGTGGGTTGTGCATTGGGGTATATTTGTTGTGAGAGGTGTATGAGTAGTGTGATGGTGTGACATGAGGGGTGGTGACTGTAGTTGTGCAGTGGAAGTTGTTTGGTGAGGGTATAAAGGTAATTTGGTAAGATGTAATGTGTGCAAGAAGTGTGCATGTGAAGAGTATAGGTAGTGTGTGTTAGATCATGGAACTCAAGGTGGGAGGTTAATGGTAGGCTGGAGGTGTGGTTAGAGTTGGTGTTGCAGGTGTGGTTGGTTGTGACTGTAATGGAAGGGATGTTTGGCTAGAATAAGTGTAGGTGTACTGGGGGCAGGTGAGATATGGCGGCATGGAGGGAAATGGAGTGGGCAGAAACTATTTGTTGAACATATCAGAGGGAACCAATTAATAGGCTAAATACAACTCACACGCATCACAATTATAGTAGAGGCTTAGGCAGATAATGGTACAGAAAATGACCTGTGTCTTTAGAATTAAACTGCTGGGTTAGAGTACACTAGCAATGGGACACAGGCTGTAAAGGAAAGGGGAAAGAGGTTGAGTGAACAGAAATGATCCCTGAAAACCTTGAGGCAGCTTGCCAGACCACAGTAGAAAAATCATTTAAAGCGTTAAAGTGTGCCTCAAGACAGTGGAGCAGTTAAGAGTAGCAATTCCTAGAGGTAAGAAATGTACGCATCTAATAGCAACCTAACACATACTGCTTTATTAGGTCTGTAGAGTTTTGCAGCTCTTGATATTAGCAGTTGCTAAAAAGAGAGAAGAATGGAGAGATAAAGTTCAGGGGAGTCCAACACTACTTGATTGAGTGAGTGAGCGTGCCGCTTGATAAATAAGCACTAAGGTGTTTCACTGTACAAACTTGCCTAGTACAGCAGGAAAATTAATGAAACTAACAGATCCCCTTCAGGTGAGATGAACACTTGTATTTCTTGCCATGAGGAAGCTGCAAAGGGGTGAGAGATCCAGTTAAGCAGGGTTAAGTTGAGTGTACTCACTGTGGAAAAATGCGAACAGCAGCTGTAAGAGGAAAAAATAAATAAATGTTAGGCCAGGAGTATTACAATGCCACGGTTTCCTCTTTGCAATGCCTCTTGACAACACAGTGCTATGCAAATACACAGCAACACATGTACAATAAACATTTAATGTCATTCCATTATCACTGTTTATTTAAAAGTCTTAGATACACCTGGATTGAAACCCAGTATCATCTGGGTTGAAAAAGAAATGTGTCAATGCATTTATACCTGTTGCCACAGAGTCAATTAAGCATCAGGTGTGTTTCATAGACTCAGTACTAACTCTCAGACTTTTAGGAATGCAGCTCACATGTGCACACTGCTTAACTACATGCAAACAGGGAAAGTAATGGATATGTGTATCTTGCATGTGCAAACACTTTGCCAGCTGTTGCACAAACCTGCTTCTTTCTGCGCTATGTAAAACTAAATATTATGTATTAGTGCTGTTTATTGTGAATTTCCTGTTTATGACATGAAATTACATGTGGAAACATAACATGCTGACTGCCTTATCTAACAATATGTCACATATTTACAATACAGGCATGTGTCACAGCCCCCCAAACACTGCAGACCTGGTGTCTCAGTACTTTTTTCACACATATATCAACTACACTACATAGATTAATATGTTGTGTGATATGTAATAGACATCACTCTGGTAAGATTTAGAACTAATACTATTGACCATAAGGCTAAACAGCCTTGTCTTCAAGACTATGGAAGCAATCATCATGGATCTTATCCACAGGGACATAGGTGACCTTCAACACACTTGACCTGACCCATTTTGGTTTTGCCAAGGGTAGATCTTGCTTATTAAACCTAGTGGACTTCTTTGATAATGACCCCAAAGACCTGTATGAGGGATAACAGGACATACTGCCTATGTTGATTTATCCAAGGCTTTTGACACTATCCTCCATTCAGGTATCATGCCAACTGGCTCACTGACAGAACACACACTGTCAAAGGCGGGGAGTGCACCTCCACCACTAGACCACTTACCAGTGGAATACCGCAAGGATCTGTGCTGGGACCTCAACTGTTTGGAAACAATTTCTCTGAAGTCCAGGCAAAGGCAAATGGCCTGTGGCTTACCAAGACCCCATATGACTGTCAACTGGGCGATCTCATATAGACATCCCCAATGATGTTGACATATTATAGGAAGGGCTGACACAGACAAATTATAGATGCAAACTCACAGACTGAACCTTAAAGCAACAAATGCCTTATTGTCCCCTTTGGCAATGAAGTACCACTGCTAATTATCATATACATAGCACCCCTATAAGCTCAAATGCAGTGTTTAGAGACTTGGGAATACATCTTGATAGCAAGCCACACTTCAATCATAATGTGGCCATAGTGGTGAGACACACATTTGACATTGTGCACCTCATAATTAAGGGCATCACATCCAGGACCAGGGAGGTCATTACTCTGCAGTGATTGACGCTTATCAGACCACTAATTGAGTTCAATGCTCCCTTCTGTCTTTACCTCACCAGACACCTGCAGCAACTGGAGAAGACACAAGGGTGTGTGACCGGGAGAATCCAGGGCCTCCAAAACATGACATACATGGAAAGGCTGAAAGAATTGTCACTGTACTCAGTATTATGCAGGTTGCTAAAAGGTGACCTATGCCTGGCCTACAGAGCAGTCTCAGACCCTGTCCTACTGGAAATGCTGGACATCTGCAAATCAAATGAACAAGAATAACTTGCTCCATGGATCTCAGCCTAGCCTGTGACAAAGAGAACATGATGATGACACAGATATATGTCCCAGTGATTGCCACTCCTCTATAATAGGCTCCCACTGCATGTGAAGCAGTCCTCCTCAATTACCCTATTCAAGTGCAACCTTGACAAGTGGATGGGTGATTGTAAATTCACCCCAGGGTGGCACTTATGTCCCTCATGGACAGGGGAAGTCAGTGCTGAGCAGAAAAATCACTCTGATAACAATGACCATCTAACTATGCTCACTAAGGACACTTGTGTTTTTGCACAGCTCATAGGTTCATAGGTGCTTACTAGGCTAATGACCACAAGGTCCTTTTTATTCTTAGCCATGCATCCCAAATGTCTGACAAGTCCTGATACCCTTGATAAGTATAAGCATGGGCCTCGGAGATGAACCATTTACAGGTCACCTGTGTCCATCAGAGACATAGGTGCCAAAGCAGGGATGAATTTCCGGTTTCTCATCCAATTATCCATGTTGCACTTGAATTGGGTTAGGGAGGAACTCTGCTTCACATGGATGGGAACCCTGTTCCATAGATGCAGTAGTCTCTGGGATACATACCCATCTCTCCAACAGGTCCTATTTATATCACAGGCAAGGTTTAAGTCTTTAGAATGGGTAATTCAGGTGTTGTTTGTTTTGTGGATATGCAAGAGGTCTATCAGAGTTGGGTCTGACAATGCCCTGTATGCCAGGCATAGATTTCCCCTCAAAAGCATGCAGGAGACAGAATAGAGAGCTAGGGCCTTGAGGCGGTGTCCATAGGACATTTTACTTACACCTTGTATTCCTTTAGTGAGACAACTCTGTGGACATTTCCAGTTGTTGGATATGCCTGGTCAGGTACATACCAGCAGGGGCATTGTACTCAATGATAGGTCTGATGAATACCGAATACAGTAGAACAATGACTTCCTTGGACTTAGATGTCATACCTTTGTTTATAAGTTGAGCAACATAGAGTGATTTCCTCACCACTGTAGACACATGATGGCCATGGCTAGATTACTATCTATGTGTGTCCCTAAGTCCCTGACTACTGGGTCAACTCTAAGGTGTGTTTTGTCAATATGATAGGTACCAGGAATGTATGACTTCCCAAAGGATACTATTATGCATTTCTTGGCATTTAGTTTTAGTCCATGGCTCTGACACCAGTTGTTTGTCTGTGTCACTCTCTCCTGGAGAACATTTGTGTCAGTGTGAGATTCAATGATGGCTCCTAATTTGTAATCATCTGCAAATTTAGTCAGAGACCCCTGACATTAGCCTTGACCTCCGAGAAGTAAATTCTAAAAAGGAGCAGTCCAAGGACTGATCCCTAAGGGACTCAACTTGTGACTGTCTTGTTTGTAGAGGTGGACTCCCCAATTCTACCTTCTTCATTCCTATCTGTGAGCCAGTTGGCTATCTACCAGGTTACATATGGGTTTGTACCTAACATTGCTAGGTTTGTAAATACCCTATGGCCATTAGCCTAGTGACATCTTATGAGCCTACTATGGTACAAAACTTTGCAGGTCTCCCAACATCTTCCTACAACATGGCCTGCTGATGTCATCCACTATAAGTTGCCCTGCAGTCTTGTAAAAGTCAGACTTGTGCTGTGGTGCTAGCATAAAGTACTGAGTTCTGTCGCCTGTGTACTTAGGTAAGTAGGGGTTCTGTTCTCACTGCAGTCAACTGTGTGTGTGTGTGTGTGTGTGTGTGTGTGTGTGTGTGTGTGTGTGTGTGTCTAACCAGCAAAGCAGAGATGTGTATCCTACCTTTACTGCTCCAGTGCCATGGATTGACAGTATTTTGATACTTGCACATGCCTACATATCCATTTCATGCAGGCCTCCCAAAATCTTCTCTCCAACATGGCCTGCTGATTTCATCCAGTATAAGTTGTCCTGCAGCCTTATAAAAGTCAGACTTCTGCTATGGCGCTAAAGTAAACTGAGTCTATGTACTTAGATAGGGTTTCTATTCTCACTGCAGTCAACTTGGGCTTGTGTGTGTGCACTTGCTTGACATTACAGAGAGCCTTTTACACAAGCATGTAGGACACTGTTATTGCCATATTCTCCTCACCAGACCCTGCTGATGTCATCAGCTATAAGTTGTCTGAATCACTCCAAGTCAGACTTGAGCTGTGGCACTTGCCTTAAATACTTGAGCTATGGCACTTGCCTTAAATACAGAGTTCTATACTCTGTGTACTCACTTGTGGGGTTCTATTCTCACTGTAGTCAACTGGTGTGTGTGTGTGTGTGTGTGTGTGTGTGTGTGTGCACTTGCCGGACATTACAGGGAGCCTTTTACATCAGCATGTGGAACACTGTTATTGCCATATTCTCCTCACCATACACTGATGATATCATCAGCTATAAAATGTTGTCTTGAGACATGCTAAGTCAGACTTGAGCTGTGGTGCTTGCCTTAAATACTGTCTGTGTACTTAGTTGGGGTTTTATTGTCACTGCAGTCAAATGGAGTGTGTGTGTGTGTGTGTGTGTGTGTGTGTGTGTGTGTGTGTGTGTGTGTGTGTGTGTGTGTGTGTGCACGCACACTTGCTTGACATTACAGAGAGCCTTTTACACCAGCATCTGGAACACTGTTTTTGTAATATTCTCCTCACCAGACACTGTTGATGTCATCAGCTGTATCTGATTTGTGGATGTGCACAATTCCCACTAGAAAAGCATCAGAGACTGACCTGGAGGCCAGACAGAAGTTACCTCATCCTATACTATACAGATTACAGTGACATGGATTTCAGTCTATCCACATACATCATGGCATTGTTTGTAGGCACTGTGTTTTCTTGTTGAGTAACCCCTGTGGTCTCACCAGCTGCTGTATGTTCATAGGTTCATAGGTTGGTACTAGGCTCTTGGACCTAGGGCATATACAAGCCTAGCCATAACAATTCCCTGGCTATTTCTTCCCAGAGTATTTACTTCCCTGGACCCCTGTCTAGCATGGCAACTGACGTGATCCCCAGGGTGAATTTTCTATCTCCCATTCTCCCATCCAATCATCAAGGTTCCTTTTGACATGTATAGGCAGTCTATTCCAGAGTCTGGGGAGTCTGTGTGTCAGGAACCTATCCGTCCAACATGTTTTGTTTATTGTGATGACAAGGTTTAGATCCCTGGAGCATGTGTTTCTAAGGGATTGAGATTTCTTTAAGTGTAGCATGTCCAATAGCTCTGAGTTTGACATGGCCTTGTATGTTAGGCAGAGATCACCTCTGAGTAGACAATATGTGACAGAGTATAGGTGGAGTTTTTAAAGACAGTCAGCATAGGGCATCTGCTTTAGGCCTGTGATTCTTTTAGTGAGGTATTTCTGTGGCCTTTCCAGTTGTTGCAGATGTCTTGAGAGGTACATACCAAACGAGGTGTTGCATTCTATAATGGGTCTAATGAAGGATGAGTACAGTGGGACAGTGACCTCCATTTTTCTGGATGAAAAGCCCTTAGTAATGAGGTGGGCAACATAGAAGGATTTCCTGACTGTTTTGGCAATGTGATTATTGAAGGTGAGACCACTGTCCACCTGTGTCCCTAAGTCTCTTATCACACTTTCGGTGTTTAGTGCACTGCCACCTATGTGGTAATTCACGGGTATATGTTTTTTCCCAAAGGGGATAACTATACATTTCTTGGCAGTGAGCTTGAGCCCATGGCTCTGGCACCAAGCATCTGTTTCTGTAAGGCCCTTTTGTAGAATATCCACATCATTTGGGGAGTCAATAATGGCTCCCAGTTTGCAGTCATCTATGAACTTTGTTAGCCAGAGTCTCTTAGTGTTAGCCTGTACTTCAGAGAAGTAGATGCCAAACAAGAGCGGTCCCAGGACTGAACCCTGAGGTACTCCACTTGTCACTTGTATGGAGCTGGATTTGGAGTCAGCTACTTTTACAGTGTGTTTTTTGTCAGTAAGCCAGTTGTTAACCCATTCAGTGATGTAGGGATTAATGCCCAGCTTAGTAAGTTTATCTATGATTCCAGAGTGGGGGATAGTGTCAAAGGCCTTGGCAAGGTCCAGATAGGCTGTGTGTACCATCTTATCCTTGTCAATGGCTCTGAAGACTGATTCAAAGAAGTCAGTCAGGTTCAGGAGACAAGATTGGCCCTTCATGAACCCAAACTTAAGGGGTCCAGTGTTTGAAGGTTGCCAATGTCTTTGTTTATAAGTTCCATGATAATGCATTTCATGGCCTTGCAGTTCAGGCTTGTCAGACTGATGGGGTGGTAGTTCCTGGGATCCAAGGTGGATCACTCCTTGTGGAGTGGGATAACTGTAGCTGTGTGCCACTCTGGTGAAGTACATGAAAAAGAGAGCATTATACTCTATATTAGCATTTTGATGAGGTTCAAGTACTGTGCTGTAATATACTCCTGAGATTTGAATACGATGGCATGATTTATGATGTGCACAACACAGGCTTTCAATACCAGTGTGGACACTTGGTGGTAGTTGAGATTGCTATGTACAGGTGTTCCCACATCACTGGGTTTCAGCATAGCAGGGCTGTTGTCACTGCTGTAATTAGCAGGGATTTAGCAGGGAATTCCACTTTGCAGTAAGCCAAAATAAAGACACATATTTGCATTCATTTGTAGACCGTGTGGCTTTGTCATCAATCATTTGTCTGTGTTAGTCCCTTCTGTAGTATGTTATCATCATAGATGGACTCAGTGATTGCACACAGTATGCAATAATCAGCTGAAGCAGTAAACCAAACACTGTATACTGTAGCCTGAACTGTTGAGAAATAGATTCCAAACAGTAAAGGGCCAAGCACAAATCCCTGGGGTACATCAATGGTGACAGCTCTACTGGTACGGGTTGATTCACCAACCTTCACAGTATGTGTTTTGTCAGTGAGCCAGTTAGTTACCCATCTAGTGACATAAGGTTTAATCCCCAGCTGTGAGAGTTTCTCAATGATACCTGTGTGGAGGATTGTGTTCAAACCCTAGGCCAGTTGAGGCTAGCCAGTATGCACTGTCTTACCTTCACCCATGGACGGCACAGTGGTGCAGCAGTAGCTTTGTCACCTCACAGCAAGAGGTTCTCCGGTTTGATTCTTGGCTGGGGTGCCTTCTGTGTGGAGTCTGCATGTCCTCCCTGCATTCGTGTGGGTTTCCTCCGGGTACTCCAGTTTCCTCCCACATTACAAAGACATACATCTGGAACATTTCTCCCCGGGCCTCCTCTGAAAATTGGCTCGTTCCAAGTCAGACTTTCCTAGTTAACAAATGTTAAATAAATAATAAAATAAATAAAAATAAAATAAAATCCAGGCCTATCGCACAGAATCAATGGGCTGTGACAACATCACAGATCACCTGTCACGTGACTCATCACATACACCTTCCTGACACTGTTGAATACACACTTCAACACATCCTCCACACAGACTATGTTCCTGTAGAAGGGTGTACATCAACATGTATCCATCTGAGTTGGGGAGGTGGACAGTACCTGATGCATGCATGTATAGACACATCCTGACTCTCCTTATCTGTGAGGTAGAGCAACATGTAATCATGGACCTTTTCTAAATGGACACTATTGATATTCTGGCTGTGTGTAACAGACCTGTGTGAGTTGTTAATGCTACATCATGTCTGTTACATCCATTAGATGTCCTCAAAGAGGTCATCGAGGACATGCACGAAGACAACACTATCATCCTTTTGAACTTGAAAAGGCATTTGACACAAATCCACACCAAGGTATTCAGTCAACACTGTGGCCATATGCACCTATATCACCAAGTGGGAGACCATTGTATCACATACGTGGGATCTAAATATGTTGACATTTGTGAAGTGACCTATATCTCATGTCCAGTGATCAGGTCTGTACAACAGGTCTGTCTGCCTGCTAGGCCCTTTCCTGTCTATTATTTAAGTGACGGACATCACAGATGACATACACATCCTTTGTCCAAACAGCTGTTTGAAGGACTACAGATTGTGAGCAATCATTGACTCCAACTGTGACATTAGTATAATACAGGCAGTATCAACACATACAAGAGACTGCTTCCACAGCCATGACACCACCTGCAATGACATGAAAACATTGAAGGATTTGCTACATCAGGAAAACAAATGCACAACCCAAATATAATGTAGACATCACATTCTATAGTCAGATGAATAGGTATGTGATGTGTCTTGGGGTAAATGGTAAGTGGAACATCCACCAGCATGGGGTCACAGTGCTGACTACTCCCTTGCATGTAATACAACCACTGAGTATGTGAAGGACATACACATCAGAGGCCATAATAGTTCCATAGTTCACAGCTTTCATCACACCAGTAACTGATTATAATGCACTGTTCTTTATGTATCTCCCTACACATCTTCCACTGATGTGCAACTGAAGAGTACCACCTTTGTCACAGTGTGCTGTTACACAGCTTATTGGCCATACCTAGGTATTTTTTTTGTTGCACAACCATTACTGTACGATGGTGTGGAACCCCCATCAAGTTGTTACACCAGATGCATATGTGCTACCTGCTCAGGTGATGCACACAGTACATATATAGCTGTTTGACAACATTAATGGCTTGAGTAACATTTGTGACAGTGTGAATTATGCGCTATATATATATATATATATATATATATATATATATATATATATATATATATATATATATATGCTACACACATCAGTCCACTAGGCTGTGTTGCTCATAATGTCACTGACAGGCACAGCAGTGTCCCTCTTAACACCTCCAGCAGATGTTACGGTTCCAGGACAGTGTGCATGATCACCCTCATAGATTGTGGATATGTCATAATACTTGTACAAGTGTGTTTGTGCAGATTCAATCTCTGATCACTCAGAATCACATATGTTCTGTCAGAGACATGGGATTACCGGCGGTATTATTTTGATATTGTCCATGATTTTGCTTGCTTCTTATAATATTGTCCATGAGTCTTTACCTGTGTCCCACTTGCTGGAGATATCTGCTGAGATTACACTCATATTCAGGCAAATCAGTTTGCACAGCTTCACAATATGCATCCTACCCCAATTGTATGTAACATTCCTGATAGATGCCCCCTGCATTGTTCATGTAAGGATGCTTATCTCACACAGACATCTTCACCATTGTTATGTCACCTTGTGTGATAGTCACATAATACACATTTTCCCTGTGCAGTCCCTGCTGTACCATATTGATATGTGATTGGTGTTGCTGCTATAATTGTCTTCCATTGACATGACCTTGTCTGCTGTACATTAGGTTGTTTCACATGTCCTGTTTCCATGTGTTCATTCCTACAATTCATCTGTGTCCCTATTCAATACACACACTTCCTCTGAATGTTTACACAAGTTCAGTGTAGATTGCCAGCAATGGGATTTCACATTACTCTGCACTGTACTGTACTATGTTTGGACCATATACTTAACCATCATACCCGTCAACTATCCAGATTTTTCACAGAATGTCCAGTTTTTGCCTTATATAACTTTTGGTGTGTTCCTTATCAAAGTTGTGGTTTTCTGTCATATCAATGGGATGAGCTCAAGACTGGTGTGACTCAGTAATTACATACATTTGAGTTTCAGACTTCAAATCCTTCAGAAAATGTATATTCACACAAGCCCATTGTTATTCTAGCAGATTTCTAAAGAGCAAATATGTCAAATCTGTCCCTATTTCTGGGTCATTGTGCCCCCATTATGTTGGCCTTTGTCCCTAGGTAATGCATTGAGAGACTGAGAGCTATGAAAACTATTATTTGTTAAGTCCTGGTGATCATTATGTAATTCCACGCAAAACCGCAAACCTTCAGTTTTCTGACTTAAACAGGATTGCTATGCATGTTCACTTACATAGTTTCCTGGTCGACAACACTGTTGCCAGCCACAAAACCTCACTCATTTACGTTTAAACGCTGTGCATGGCATGAATATGCTATGAGTGGTGCTGCTGCTCGTTGCGCATTACAATGCACACATGTAAACTCCATGTAGGCTTCACGCGAAGCCTACACAGAGTTTAATGAATTCCTGCAAGTAAGTTTTTTTTTTTTTTTTTACAAACTTGTAAGTTTCGAAGTCAAACTGAGGAGCAATATTATGTGCTGTTCTGATCACACTTTTGATCACTGTGATTAAGCAGTAAGGAATCGTCACATTATGACATTGCACCTTATACTTGACAGTATGTACATACGGATTCACTTCAGAAGCTTGAAATACTGAAATCTCGAATTTCAGTATCTCGAGCCCAAGAAGCCGAATCCACATAATAGCGAAAGTTTAGAAGCGTGAAATTCAAAACCTCGAATACCGGAGGTTTTGAATTTCACGCTTCTAAAGTTCCGCTATGGTCATGTATTCAGGTAAGTGTGTGTGTGTGTGTGTGTGTGTGTGTGTGTGTGTGTGTGTGTGTGTGTGTGTGTGTGTTAAGGGGTTTGGGTAGGGGCTGTGGTGTTTGTCAGTGTGTTTTGTTGCTGTGATGTGTGTGTGTGAAGAGAAAGTAGCTTGTGTGGTGGTGTTTTCTGTGTGTTTGTATGTAGTGCAATCTCGGAGTTAGAATATTTAAGTAGGGGGCCCCCCACATGGGGGGTGCAGGGGGTCTTGTCCCCCTGCTTTCATGTAGTAGAGTGATTGTGTGTTTGTGTGGTGGATGGTGTGTGTTTATGTAGTAAAACCGCAAAATTTGAAATCTCCGGTATTCGAGGTTTTGAATTTCGCAGTTTTTAGGTTTTGTTGTTTTGTGTATTCAACTTCTTGGGCTCGAGATACTGAAATTCGAGATTTCAGTATTTCGAGCTTCTGAAGTGAATCTGTACATACATAGTACTGGCATAGAGCACAGCTGTGGGAGGGATAGGAGCCCCTCTATGTTTTAGGATACAGATGGGAAGAGGGTAATAAGGAATGTCTTGCCCTTTCTGCACACTGTGGTAGTAGTGTTGGCTCACTGCATTTGAGTTTGATGCAAGCTGCAACCTTAGTTCAGTGAGATTATCATCCTTTAACTCTTAAATGCATCTGCTTTACTTTATTGTCTGTTATCTTCAGCTGACATCTAGAAAAACTGCATGGGAGGGGAGTCCACTGAAGCAGAGAGGAGCTGTAGGCTGAAAGTTTTTTTTTAGACATGGGATGAACATTCTATTCAACAAGTGTGTAACTGAATAGTTATTCACTAGAACTTGGCATTTATTTATTTTATGCCTCAAGAGGAAAGGGAAGCATTATATATACACTGTGAATTGCATTGCTTTATACAGTGAAGAGTTAATGCACAGCATCTACAGTAGTTTGTTTGTGGCACACAACTGTACTTTCAGTTTATCTAAACTTTGTACAGTGTTATAAATTCTGGTTGTGCATTTAGTACAGCCCCCCAGATATATTTGCTGTGATCTATATTTTTTCACTGTATTGCTTTTAGTGTGAAAGATGCTTTTGTTCAGTGTCATTTTGTTTATTTTTCATTCATTTACTTATCTATTTGATTGCTTGGTATTCCCACTAGGAACCAGAAATGTTATTGTCACTGGCTGTAATAGATTCAGTAAAAATATATGGACAAGTTGCAATACTTTCAATGCCCTCCAGATTAGTTTCCATATGTGCCTTGTATTAAGTCACAAAACAGTAAACAGCAGCAGTGTGTCTGAGTGGCCATTGCAGAAGCAACGCTATTCCTGATATGAGAGCAGTGCCACATGGAAGGGCTCAGTAACCCGCTCAGCTAATTTATGAACTCCTAGGGCACTGTGATTGTTTGTGTAATTGCTGGCAGTTTTAGTGATAACATTGCTACCTATTTCTCGCCTTCCTATTTTATCAGGAGCAGTTTTTTTCCTACCCAGTTCTGAAGACATATACACCTCATATGTTTGGTAATCAGGTTGGTGCAGTTATCCCTGTGAACTCTTTGCAGATCTCAGGTGGTAAGCAGACAGAAATTTTCTTATAAACACACACATTAGTGAAGTAACAGAAAAGAAATAGCACTAACGTATTTGCAGTCACAAAGTAAGCAGTATACCAGACTAAAACCTTAATAAAAGTTACCCAGTGACACACTATATAATAAGGCAAACAAAACCATTTTAGTCACAAAATCATAATCATCATCATCATTGTGGTTAGCAAATACCAAAACTGTACATCATTCATGGGACTAGAGTCAAAGGTAAGGCCAACAGAAAAGCCCAAGCCTATTACCAGAATAGCACCATTACAGGGATACATTTGTCTCCTCTCCTTCATGGTTTTTGGAGAGTGATGAAGGACACTAGGAGATGGTTGGTGGCAGACAGAAGGGGGCAACAAAAGTATATTTGAAAACAGTTGTAGTGTGGTTTACTATATAGGAAGCCTGTCCTCAGGATTTCTGAGAGTAACACTATGATATAAAGCTGCATTTTATGGATTGAGAACAATGCATATATACATATGGAACTGAGATGTGATAATTTCCCTGTATATAGCACAGCAGAAGAGGGAGGAGGAATGCATTTCCAAAGATGTATATTAGCTGCTGTTGCCTTTATCAAGAATAATACCAGAAGTTGCATGTTTTCTTAAAAATCTACAAAAGGAATATTGTCAACAGTAGGTAATTTTCAAAATTATAGATAACTTGAGCACATCCGGTAGCTATTGATGCAGTTGTGTTCCTTGCAGTAATTGCACTGAATATAAAAAGCTTTAATCCAGGACAGCTAATCCTATACAACAATGGAAGCAATCATTTATGAGATGCATTACTTACCAACCTGCATTTTAAAATTGATCAGTATGGGCACCTTCCTTATCTGCCTAAGAGATTATTTGTCACCTTCGGGGCTAGACTAAGATTTCTCAAAATTCTAGACAGGTGTGTCTTAACATCTGAAAAAGTGAACTCTGCTTGTGTAATACCTTGCACAACCAGTGCAACTGTAAAACATTTTCTGCGGTGTCAGTGTCTAAAAATGTGGCACACTCACCTTTAATGTTGTAAAAAATCAGAAGACAGTGGGTTTCATTAATATACGGGTACTTGGATTAATTTTTCCTGGACTGGCACTGCAATGTAGCAAAGAGAGGTGCTGTACTTCTGATGTGCCATTCCCCTGGATGTGATGCTAAAAAAGAGGAGTCCTTGATTTGAGTCAATGCGAACTCAGATTGAAGTAATAGATCACAAGGCACTTACATCATCTCTTAAAAAGCTGTACTAGTTTACAAAACCAAAGCTAACTTCTGCCATCTTGTACAAGAAAGATAAAAGTACAAAAGTCCACATTCAGTTGCAATTACTTCCCATTTTTCCAAACATCATATTAATTTTTCTTAACAATATTTGTATATTTTGAATTTCTTGATTTGCATACACTTTTCTATTGTACAAAGCTTCTCCACCACATCCCAACTACATAGATTCATAGGTTGTTACTGGGCTAAGTCTAGCCAAGTTTTCCCAAAGAATGAGGATGTCCTGTATCCAAATAGGACACTGAGGGCCATGACATTTATAAGTTACCTCTGTCCATAATGGATATGGGTACCAGGCCCAGTGTGAATTTTTTATTCTCCATCCACTGGTCTAGGTTGCACTTAAATTGGGTAGTAGATGAACTCAGATTCACATGGATGGGAAGCCTGTTCCATAGGAAGGGCAGTGTCTGGGACACATATCTGTCTCTCCAGCATGTTCTTTTTAAATCAAAGATAAAATTCAGGTCCTTAGACCTTGTATTTCTGGTATTGTTTGACTTACAAATATGCAGAAGATTCATAAGTGTGGGGTTTGTAGATGTGTTGTAAACCAGACATAGACCACCCCCTCAGCAATCTATAGGAGATGCAGTAGAGGGAAAGGGCTTTAAGGTACTCTGCATAAGGCAGGTTTGTTACTCCTTGTATACATATTGTAAGGATATGCCTGGTCAGGTACATACCGAAGGGAGCATTGTACCGTATCATAGGTCTGATAAGGGCAGAGTACAGTTGGATAATTACCTCTTTGGACCTAGATGCCATGCCCTTACTCGTAAGTTGTGCATCATTAAAGGATTTTCTCACCACTGTGGCCACATGGTGGTCGAAGGTTAGGCTTCTGTCTACATGCGTACACAGATCCCTGACTACTGTGTCGACTCTTAGGGACGTATCATCAACATGGTAATTAGCCAGAAAGGTTGACTTCACCAAGGGTACAATTATGAATTTCTTAGCATTGAGTTTAAGACCATGGCTTTGGCGCCAGTTGCAAGTCAAAGATAGGCCTTCTTGAAAAATGCTAGCATCTGCAGGGGAGTCAATGATAACCTCCAGCTTGCAATAATCTGCAAACTGTCAGCCATAAATCTTCAGAATTTGTTTCCACTTCAAAGAAATAGATGCCAAAAAGAGCAGGCCCAGTACTGAGTCTTATGGGACTCAGCTAGTGACTGGTCTCTTGGTGGAGGTGGCCTCACTGCGTTCTATCAGTATGCCAGCTGTCTATCCAGTGGGTGATAAAAGGGTTTATACCAAATTTAGTAAACTTGTCTATACAAAAGCCTTGGCCAGATTGAGGTAAGCTGTGTCCACAGTCTTGCCCTCATCCATTGCTTTGGTGACCCTCTCAAAGAAGTCTACAAGATTTAATAGGCATGCCCTTCTTTTAACAAAGTCAATCTGTGATGGGTCCAGTGTCTGTAGGTTACCTATGTCCTCATTTATCATGTCCATGATGATTCTTTCCATCGCCTTACATAGAAGGCTGGTCAGACCTATGGGTCTGTAGTTACCTGGGTTGGTGGTTGGACCTCCGTTGTGCAGAGGAATGACTGTAGCCATCTTATCATATACCACAAGCATTGTATGTGCCTACTCAAAAATTAAAAATGAATTACAGGACCTATTTATTGATGGTTTTATCGATATGCACGTTTTGAATTATTTGACTGTTATGTATCCTAAACTAGCAGTAATATTTGGTCTCCCGAAACTACATAAGAACATATCACAACCACCCATGCGACCCATAGTTGACTCTAAGGGGTCAATTATGCAACCCCTATCAAAATACTTAGATTTTAAGTTAAAGAAATTTGCGCAGCAAGAGTCACATATATGTAAAGACTCATGGAGCTTCTTAAAAGATATTAATCACATACCCTTTGAATTCTCCTATATGTTAGTAATGGTTGATATAAAGGATCTTTATTCAGTAATTCCCCACCAGGAGAGGTTAGAATGGTTTAATGAATTCTTATATGAAAAGAAAATAAACCATTTTGATGTAATAATGTATACCCAGTTGATGGAGACGGTCCTTAAGAACAATTTTATTTAATAAGGAGATTTTTTTACAACAGGAAGGGGTAGCTATGGGTTCTGCATGTGGTGGTCTTTATGCTAACATAGTGGTTTTACAGTGGGAGAAGAAATATTTCTTTCCTTCTGACTTTTACAAGCATGTTAAATATTATACATGATTCCTGGACGACCTTTTTATTTTATGGGATGGTCCCTATGCCCTTATTAGTGATTTTATTAGATATTTAGATTCCACCACTTCATTTTTAAGATTTACATATTCATTTAACTTACATGAGATAGCCTTCCTTGATATTAAATTAATTAAGGATTACCAGAATAGTAGGTTTATATCTAAAATATATTGAAAGGACACATATTCAAATTCACTACTTCATTACAGTAGCATCCACCCTCAGAAACAGAAAAAAGCTATTATTAAGGGACAGTTTGTACAGGCTACCCATATGGTATCACTTTCAGAAGATTTTTTAGATGAATGTGACACCTTAAAAGATATGTTTTTAAAGAGTGGCTACCCATTGAGACTTGTTAACGATGTCCTTTTAGAGGTAGTAAATAAGAGAGAAAGACATTTTTATATACCTCTTTTATCTGAGGTTTCATTAGATGTAACACACACAGTGAATGTTGTGCCTCTAAACTCTGTTTTTACAGGAAAAGATTATAATACTTCATTCATTTCTACATACACGATTGATAGTCTTGATATTAAACATATTTTGAGTAAAAATTGGTCAATTCTAACACATGACCGAAGTATCAAAACACATATTGATGAACAACCTACTGTTATTTTTAGAAAAGGTAGACATTTAACATTCTTTTTTCGAGAAAGGACATGCTGTGAATCATTTTTCGAATGGATGTATGTTGAAGTGTGGTATGTGTCGATACTGTCCCTTTATAAAGGAAGGAACAGTATTTATGATCAACAACACTAAGATGCATATCAAAAATAAGTATAACTAACTCTGAACAAATTATTTATTGTGCCCTCTGTAACCTATGTGATTGTTTTTACATTGGAAAAACTGATAGAAAATTAAAAAATAGAATATATGAACATTTATATGAAATAAGAACAGGCAAGGAGACAAATGCTATGTATAAACATACCTCAGAGAACAGTGACCACACTTTTAATTTTTTTGTTACTGATGGTGTCACGATAGATATCAGGGGAGGTGCATGGTCTACCTTATTAGAAAAGAGAAAATTATACTGGCAGTTGTTAATAAATGTGAACAACTGGCCAGGTTTAAATGAATCCCTTTCCATAAATTCCCTTTTAAAATTGAGAGCTTTAAACAGATGATTATTTATTTATATATTTATTTATATATTTACTCATTGCTCTTTTAAAAAATTGTGAAGTGGAAGATCTTTTTTATTTATTTTTTATATTTTTTTATATCCATTAACATGTATTTATTTAACATTTTGTCATTGGCATCACAGTTTGTATTGCCCTTTTAAATTTTTTTGTGATTTTAGGGGGAGTGGCTACTATCATGTGAAGCACATATGGAGTCTTTAAAATGTGTTCTGTGTTTGATTTTAATTTGTCTGATGAAGTTCTTTTGTTGAGGACGAAAGCGCTTACCAGCTTTCTATCGTCTTACAATAAACTTTTTTGCTTTACTTTGTGGACTACCAACGTTTTCTTTGTCACAATATACCAGCGGTTTTATTGTGGAGTATTTGGTTCGCACACTTCTGCAGTTTGGTCAGTAGTTTCTTTCTGTCTTTTGGTGCTTGCTGTTTGTCATGGCAGATGTGAAGATACCATCAACTCCAACGAACCTCCTGGTAAAAGTACTGATTTCAGTACTTTACAACGTGCTGTAACAGATTTAACTAACATTGTTTTGTCTCTTTCTCAAAGTGGATTCCTTGACTCTGAAGCCCCCAAATGAGGTAAAATGCTCTGCAACTATGTTGGAAGGAGGAGAAATGGCATTTTCCAACTCACAGAGCTCCTCGAACCATCTTTCTAGCTTAAACACTTGTACTGCTGGAGCATCTGGTCTTAGCAATGTTAATTTGTCTTCCACTTTTATGCCTAATTTAGCTCCAAGTCCCAAAAGCCCTATTACTTGTGGGCAACAAACCTCTGACATTTTTTTTGGTACACAAGGCTTGAATACAGTACCACAGTTAAAAGATTGGATTTCTGCCACTATTTCCCTACAAAATGGACAAGTAAACCAAAATGAGACTGGTAATAAAAGCTTACATTTACTTTTAGAAGAGTTTGAATATTATTTATCTAGGATAAAAGATTTACAAATGGGCAATGCTTATTTTATAGAATGCCTCAAAGAACAAATTGTACCTAAAGGGTTACGAATGTGGATGTATCCTAGTGGCTTAAAATCTGATTCTGATTTTTTTCTTGAATTAACTGCGTTATTTGATAAACATGGCTTTGACTATATGAAATTGATTGTATCCAACAATGAAAAAATCATTAATGAATTAATGGACAGAACAACTGAGTTGGATACAGCAATTTCTACACAGACAGTATGCAGATTTTAGATGTGAGCATTTTAGAATTTTTAAAAGTATAGATGATTTGAGTAACAATATAAAATACAGTAAGATGAAAAAGTTAAACAGGGACAAAATGAAGTATAGTAAGGGCATTGCATACCTTAAACCCCCACCATCCCAGGAATGGAGTAAGAAATATAATGTATCTGAAATTGGGATGGTAAATACTGAGGATGTTCCACAGACCCATTTTTCACATGACAAAGATGATGATGAATAATTTTTAGATGAGGAAGAATACCCCACTTAAGACGTTCGGAACTACTGAAGAATAAGACCCCCCAAGTTTACAACTTGAGGGGGGTGAATTATGTGGCCCATTCCCACAACAACAATCAATGGAACAGAGGGAGGGGGGATTGAACAACCACAAGGGTGGAGGGAACGTCCGCAACAGGAAATGGTCAAACAGGAAATACGTTTTATGCTGAACAATATAGTCATTGATGATGTACAAGTAGTTGATAGTGGAGACCATTTTTTACCCCCTTGCTGTATTTTAACTAACAGCATGGATGATTTTAAGGTTTATAATTTTTCAAACCTTGAATTTAATAAAGAACAATGTGATGTTTTTTTCTAAAGGGTTTACTTATGTCCCATGGCAATGTAGTAACATATCACAAACCTTGATGGACCTGACATTGTACACCCATAAAATACGTTTTAAGGTTTTATTTCGGAATTCCTTTCCT
Source organism: Protopterus annectens (assembly GCF_019279795.1). NCBI lineage: Eukaryota > Metazoa > Chordata > Ceratodontiformes > Protopteridae > Protopterus > Protopterus annectens. Next base: position 478,977,035 of record NC_056733.1, on the reverse strand, counting down.
ATTCAACCCACCAGCTCATTATCTATAGCTAGCACATATAACCCCCCCCCCAGCACCCTATGATCACCCTATTTGAGAAAATATGTGAATTAGACATTAGGAGTGCACTTTCCACCTATTGTAATGGGGAGGGTTACAATATCCAAGAAGGTATTCTTATAAAAGAAATGAATGGATTGCGTGACACAATCAGAATTATGAAACCCGATAAGGGTGGGGGTGGGTTGCTATTATGAACCTGGATGACTATAATAGGAAAATGTTGTTCATATTGGAAGGAAAAGCATATAGAAGATCATCCATCAGTGAGGTAAATTGTGCCTATTCAAAAATTAAAAATGAATTACAGGACCTATTTATTGATGGTTTTATCGATATGGAAGTTTTTAATTATTTGACTGTTATGTATCCTAAACTAGCAGTAATATTTGGTCTCCCGAAACTACATAAGAACATATCACAACCACCCATGCGACCCATATTTGACTCTAAGGGGTCAATTACGCAACCCCTGGCAAAATACTTAGATTTTAAGTTAAAGAAATTTGTGCAGCAAGAGGCACATATATGTAAAGCCTCATGGAGCTTTTTAAAAAACAGTAATCACATACCCTTTGAAGGCTCCTATATGTTAGTAACAGTTGATATAAAGGATCTTTATTCAGTAATTCCCCACAAGGAGGGGTTAGAATGGTTTAATGAATTCTTATATGAAAAGAAAATAAACCATTTTGATGTAATAGTGTATACTCAGTTGATGGAGACGGTCCTTAAGAACAATTTTATTTTATTTAATAAGGAGATTTTTTTACAACAGGAAGGGGTAGCTATGGGTTCTGCTTGTGGTGGTCTTTATGCTAACATAGTGGTTTTACAGTGGGAGAAGAAATATGTGTTTCCTTCTGACTTTTACAAGCATGATAAATATTATACACGATTCCTGGATGACCTTTTCATTTTATGGGATGGTCCCTATGTCCTTATTAGTGATTTTATTAGATATTTAGATTCTACCACTTCATTTTTAAGATTTACCTATTCATTTAACTTACATGAGATAGCCTTCCTTGATATTAAATTAATTAAGGTTTACCAGAATAGTAGATTTATATCTAAAATATATCGAAAGGCCACATATTCAAATTCACTACTTCCTTATAGTAGCATCCACCCTCAGAAACAGAAAAAAGCTATTATTAAGGGACAGTTTGTACGGGCTGCCTGCGTGGTATCACTTTTAGAAGATTTTTTAGATGAATGTGACACCTTAAAAGATATGTTTTTAAAGAGGGGCTACCCACTGAGACTTGTTAACGATGTCCTTTCAGAGGTAGTAAATAAGAGAGAAAGACATTTTTATATACTTCTTTTATTTAAGGTTTCATTGGATGTAACACACACAGTGAATGTTGCACCCCTAAACGCTGTTATTACAGGAAAAGATTATTATACTTCATTCATTTCTACATACATGATTGATAGTCTTGATATTAAACATAATTTGAGCAAAAATTGGTCAATTCTAACACATGACCGAAGTATCAGAACACATATTGATGAACAACCTACTGTTATTTTTAGAAAAGGTAGAAATTTAAAATTTTTTTTCGAGAAAGGACATGCTGTGAATCATTTTTCGAATGGATGTATGTTGAAGTGTGGTATGTGTCGATACTGTCCCTTTATAAAGGAAGGAACAGTATTTATGATCAACAACACTAAGATTCATATCAAAAATAAGTATAACTGTAACTCTGAATGCATTATTTATTGTGCCCTCTGTAACCTATGTGATTGTTTTTACATTGGAAAAACTGATAGAAAATTTAAAAATAGAATATATGTACATTTGTATGAAATAATAACAGGCAAGGAGACAAATGCTTTGTATAAACATACCTCAGAGAACAGTGACCACACTTTTAATTTTTTTTGTTATTGATGGTGTCACGATGGATATCAGGGGAGGTGCATAGTCTACCTTACTAGAAAAGAAATAATTATACTGGCAGTTGTTATTAAATGTGAACAACTGGCCAGGTTTAAATGAATCCCTCTCCATTAATTCCCTTTTAAAATTGAGAGCTTTAAACAGATGATTATTTATTTATATGTTTATTTATATATTTATTCATTGCTCTTTTAAAAAATTGTGAAGTGGATGATCTTTTTTATTTATTTTTTATATTTTTTATATCTATCAATATGTATTTATTTAACATTTTCTCATTGACGTCACAGTTTGTATTGCCCTTTTAAATTTTTATTATTTTGGGGGAGTGGCTACTATTATGGAAGGACAAAAGGAGTCTTTAAAATGTGTTCTGTGTTTGATTTTAATTTGTCTGATGAAGTTCTTTTGTTGAGGACGAAAGCGCTTACCAGCTTTATATTGTCTTACAATAAACTTTTTTGCTTTACTTTGTGGACTACCAATGTTTTCTATGTCACAATATACCAGTGGTTTTATTGTGGAGTATTTGGTTCGCACACTTCTGCAGTTTGGTCAGTAGTTTCTTTCTGTCTTTTGGTGCTTGCTGTTTGTCATGGCAGATGTGAAGATACCATCAACTCCAACGAACCTCCTGGTAAAAGTACTGATTTCAGTACTTTACAACGTGCTGTAGTGGATTTAACTAACATTGTTTTGTCTCTTTCTCATAAAGTGGATTCCCTGACTGCCAAGCCCCCAAATGAGGTAAAATGCTCTGCAACTACGTTGGAAGGAGGAGAAATGGCATTTTACAACTCAGAGTTCCTCGAACCATCCTCCTAGCTTAAAGATTTGTACTGCTGGAGCATGTGGTCTTAGCAACGTTAATTTGTCTTCTACTTTTATGCCTAATTTAGCTACGAGTCCCACAAGCTCTATTCCTTGTGGGCAACGAACTGCTGACATTTTTTTTGGTACACAAGGCTTGAATACAGTACCACAGTTAAAAGACTGGATTTCTGCCACTATTTCCCTACAAAATGGACAAGTAAACGAAAATGAGACTGGTAATAAAAGCTTACATTTATTTTTAGAAGAGTTTGACTATTATTTATCTAAGATAAAATGTTTACAAATGGGCAATGCTTATTTTATAGAATGCCTCAAAGAACAAATTGTACCTAAAGGGTTACGAATGTGGATGTATCCTAGTGGCTTAAAATCTGATTCTGTTTTTTTTTCTTGAATTAACTGCGTTATTTGATAAATATGGCTTTAACTATATTAAATTGATTGTATCTAACAATGAAAAAATTATTAATGAATTAATGGACAGAACAACTGAATTGGATACAGCAATTTCTACACACAGATAGTATGCAGATTTTAGATGTGAGCATTTTAGAATTTTTAAAAGGATAGATGATTTGAGTAACAATATAAAATACCGTAAGATGAAAACGTTAAACAGGGACAAAATGGAGTATAGTAAGGGCATTGCATACCCTAAACCCCCACCATCCCAGGAATGGGGTAACAAATATAATGTATCAGAAAATGGGATGGTAAATACTAAGGATGTTCCCTAGACCCATTTTTCACACGACCAAGATGATGATGAATATTTTTTAGACTAGGAAGAATACTCCCCTTTAAGACATTTGGAACATCTGAAGAACAAGACCCCCCCAAGTGAACAACTTGAGGGGGGTGAATTATGTAGCCCATCCCCACAACAACAATCAATGGAACAGAGGGAGGGGGGTTTGAACAACCACAAGGATGCAGGGAACTTCTGCAGCAGGAAATGGTCGAACAGGAAATAAGTTTTATGCTGAACAATACAGTCATTGATGATGTACAAGTAGTTGATAGTGGAGACCATTTTTTACCCACTTGCTGTAATTTAACTAACAGCATGGGTGATTTTAAGGTTTATAATTTTTCAAACCTTGAATTTAATAAAGAACAATGTGATGTTTTTTCTAAAGGGTTTACTTATGTCCCATAGCAACGTAGTAACATATCACAAACCTTGATGGACCTGAAATTGTACACCCGTAAAATAAATTTTAAGGTTTTATTTCAGAATTCCTTTCCTATTCAATCCACCAGCTCATTATCTATATCTAGCACATATAACCCCCCCCCCTGCACCCTATGATCACCCTATTTGAGAAAATATGTGAATTAGACATTAGGAGTGCACTTCCACCTATTGTAACAGGGAGGGTTACAATATTCAAGAAGGTATTCTTATAAAAGAAATGAATGGATTGCTTAACACAATCAGAATTATGAAACCCGATAAAGGTTGGGGGGGGGGTTGCTATCATGAACCTGGATGACTATAATAGAAAAAATGTTGTTCATATTGGAAGGAAAAGCATATAGAAGATCATCCATCAGTGAGGTAAATGATGCCTATTCAAAAATTAAAAATGAATTACAGGACCTATTTATTGATGGTTTTATCGATATGGACGTTTTGAATTATTTGACTGTTATGTATCCTAAACTAGCAGTAATATTTGGTCTCCCGAAACTACATAAGAACTTATCACAACCACCCATGTGACCCATAGTTGCCTCTAAGGGGTCAATTACACAACCCCTGTCAAAATACTTAGATTTTAAGTTAAAGAAATTTGTGCAGCAAGAGTCAGATATATGTAAAAACTCATGGAGCTTCTTAAAAGATATTAATCACATACCCTTTGAAGGCTTCTATATGTCAGTAACTGTTGATATAAAGGATCTTTATTCAGTAATTACCCACCAGGAGGGGTTAGAATGGTTTAATGAATTCTTTATGAAAAGAAAGTAAACCATTTTGATGTAATATTGTATACCCAATTGATGGAGACGGTCCTTAAGAACAATTTTATTTTATTTAAGAAGGAGATTTTTTTACAACAGGAAGTGGTAGCTATGGGTTCTGTGTGTGGTGGTCTTTATGCTAACATAGTGGTTTTACAGTGGGAGAAGAAATATGTGTTTCCTTCTGACTTTTACAAGCATGTTAAATATTATACACGATTGCTGGATGACCTTTTTATTTTATGGGATGGTCCCTATGCCCTTATTAGTGATTTTATTAGATATTTAGATTCCACCACTTCATTTTTAAGATTTACATATTCATTTAACTTACATGAGATAGCCTTCATTGATATTAAATTAATTAAAGATTACCAGAATAGTAGGTTTATATCTAAAATATATCGAAAGGACACATATTCAAATTCACTACTTCATTATAGTAGCATCCACCCTCAGAAACAGAAAAAAGCTATTATTAAGGGACAGTTTATACGGGCTGCCCGTATGGTATCACTTTCAGAAGATTTTTTAGATGAATGTGACACCTTAAAAGATGTGTTTTTAAAGAGGGGCTACCCATTGAGACTGGTTAACAATGTCCTTTTAAAGGTAGTAAATAAGAGAGAAAGACATTTTTATATACCTCTTTTATCTGAGGTTTCATTGGATGTAACACACACAGTGAATGTTGCGCCCCTAATCTCTGTTTTTACAGGAAAAGATTATAATACTTCATTCATTTCTACATACACGATTGATAGTCTTGATATTAAACATATTTTGTGTAAAAATTGATCAATTCTAACACATGACCAAAGTATCAGAACACATATTGATGAACAACCTACTGTTATTTTTAGAAAAGGTAGAAATTAAAAAAAAAATTCGAGAAAGGACATGCTGTGAATCATTTTTCGAATGGATGTATGTTGAAGTGTGGTATGTGTCGATACTGTCCCTTTATAAAGGAAGGAACAGTATTTATGATCAACAACACTAAGATTCATATAAAAAATAAGTATAACTGTAACTCTGAACGTATTATTTATTGTGCCCTCCGTAACCTATGTGATTGTTTTTACATTGGAAAAATTGATAGAAAATTTAAAAATAGAATATATGAACATAGAATATATGAAATAAGAACAGTGATTGTTTTTACATTGGAAAAATTGATAGAAAATTTAAAAATAGAATATATGAACATAGAATATATGAAATAAGAACAGGCAAGGAGACAAATGCTTTGTATAAACATACCTCAGAGAACAGTGACCACACTTTTAATTTTTTTGTTATTGATGGTGTCACGATGGATATCAGGGGAGGTGCATGGTCTACCTTACTAGAAAAGAGAGAATTATACTGGCAGTTGTTATTAAATGTGAACAACTGGCCAGGTAGAAATGAATCCCTCACCATTAATTCCATTTTAAAATTGAGAGCTTTAAACAGATGATTATTTATTTATATATTTATTCATTGCTCTTTTTAAAAATTGTGAAGTGGATGATCTTTTTTATTTATTTTTTATATTTTTTTATATCTATTAACATGTATTTATTTAACATTTTGTCATTGACATCACAGTTTGTATTGCCCTTTTAAATTTTTTACTTAGGGGGAGTGGCTACTATCATGCGAAGCACAAATGGAGTCTTTAAAATGTGTTCTCTGTTTGATTTGAATTTGTCTGATGAAGTTCTTTTGTTGAGGATGAAAGCGCTTACCAGCTTTCTATTGTCTTTCAATAAACTTTTTTGCTTTACCTTGTGGACTACCAGCATTTTCTACAGCATCAATATACCAGTGGTTTTATTGTGGAGTATTTGGTTCGCACACTTCTGCAGTTTGGTCAGTAGTTTCTTTCTGTCTTTTGGTGCTTCATAGGTTGGTACTAGGCTATCAGCCCTAGGGCCTATACAAGCTTAACCATAACAATTCCCTGGCTATTTCTTCCCACGGTATTTAGTTCCCTGGATGCCTGTCTAGCAGGGCAACTGACGTGATCCCTGGGGTGAATTTCCTATCTCCCATCCAGTCATCAAGGTTCCTTTTGAAGAGGGCCAAAGAGGCACTCTGCTTGACATGTATTCCAGAGTCTATTCCAGAGTCTGGGGAGTCTCTGGGTCAGGACCCTACCCCTCTAGCATGTTTTGTTCATTGTGATGACTAGGTTTAGATCCCTGGAGCGTGTGTCTCTGAGGGATTGGGATTTCTTTAAGTGTAGCATGTCCAACAGCTCTGAGTTTGACATAGCCTTGTATGTTAAGCAGAGATCGCCTCTGAGTACACGATATGCGACAGAGTATAGGTGGAGGTTTTCTAGACGGTCAGCATAGGGCATCTGCTTTAGGCCTGTGATTCTTTTAATGAGGTATTTCTGTGGCCTTTTCAGTTGTTGCAGGTATCTTGAGAGGTACATACCAAATGGGGCATTGTATTGTATAATGGGTCTAATGAGGAATGAGTACAGTGGGACAAAGACCTCCTTTTTTCTGGATGAAAAGCCCTTAGTGATGAGGTGTGCCACATAGAAGGATTTCCTGACTGTTGTGGTGATGTGGTTATCGAAGGTGAGACCACTGTCCACCTGTGTCCCTAAGTCTCTTATCACACTTTTGGTGTTTAGTGTACTGCCACCTAAGGGTAATTCATGGGTACATGTTTTTTCCCAAAGGGGATAACTATACATTTCTTGGCATTGAGCTTGAGCCCATGGCTCTGGCATCAAGCATCTGTTTTGTAAGGCCCTTTTGTAGAATATCCACATCATTTGGGGATTCAATAATGGCTCCCAGTTTGCAGTCATCTGTGAACTTTGTTAGCCAGAGTCCCTTAGTGTTGGCCTGTATTTCAGAGAAGTAGATGCCAAACAAAAGCGGTCGCAGGACTGAACCCTGAGGTACTCCACTTGTCACTTGTCTAGAGCTGAATTTGGAGTCGGCTACTTTTACAGTGTGGTTTCTGTCAGTAAGGCAGTTGGCAACCAGTCGAGTGACGTAGGGATTAATGCCCAGCTTAGTATTTTATCTATGATTCCAGAGTGGGGGATGGTGTCAAAGGCCTTGGTGAGGTCCAGATAGGCTGTGTAGACCACCTTATCCTTGTCCATGGCTTTGGAGACTGATTCGAAGAAGTCAATCAGGTTCAGGAGACAAGATCAACCCTTCACGAACCCAAACTGCATGGAGTCCAGTGTTTGAAGGTTGCCAATGTCTTTGTTTATAAGTTCCATGATAATATGTTCCATGGCCTTGCAGATCAGGCTCATCAGACTGATGGGGAGATGGTTTCCGGGATCTAAGGTGGATCCCCCTTGTGGAGTGGGATAACTGTAGCTGTGCACCAGTCAGTGGGCATGAAGCTTGAGGTGAGGCTATGATTAAACATGACACTTAGGTGAGGTGCCAGTTCATTTTGTAGTTCATGTAGTACACAGCGTGGGATGTCATCTGGTTCCATGGATGCTGTATTCTTAGCTTTGGAGAGTGTGTTTTTTACCTGTGTGGCCGTTATTTCCAGAATTTGGCAATCTTTCAGTATTGAGATGGGCCCTTTAGGGGGTGAGAGGGGGGTGAAGTTTGCACCGAATAGATCTGTCAGGATATTGGCAATATCAGTATATTTAATACCATTCTGTTGTAGCTCAGAGCAGATCTGAGCATTGCCATTTAAATTCTTGACATAGCTATAGAATGCCTTATGGTTTTCTTTGGAATCTTTGGCAATTTTATTTTCATAACTAGCTTTGGAGGATTTTATGAGGGATCTCAACTTCTTACTGAGGCTGGTAAGGGAGTTTTTTTCATCCTGGGATTTTCCTCTTTTCTGCAACAGTTTCTTCCTTTTGTTGTAAAGTTTGTTTATGGCAAGGGACCGCCAGATTGACTTCCTTTTTTGGAGGAGAGCGTCTTGGTACTATTGGGGATGGCATGATTCATGCAAGAGTGGATGTGCTCGTACAGTGCCTTAGTGTAGGATTCAGCAGTCAAACTTTTAGTTCCTGTCTGCATGTGTGTCATGAAGTTTGTCACTTCTGACTTGAGTAGGATGAAGTTGGCTTTGGAGAAGTTTTTTTATGGAGGTTTCCTTACTTGGGGGGGGGGGGGGTTGGGACTGGGATGTGGATGTCAAGGTTGATTAGCTTATGGTCAGACCTGACCAACCAGGGGTGACCATAGGTGTGGAGCATCGATTTCCCATGCTGGTAATGACCAGGTCTAGAATATTGGAACCCCTGATGGGACTAAGGATTAGTTGATCCAGGGAGTTGGAATTTATGAATTCCAAGAACCGTTGGGCAAAGGTGTTGGTACACGAGTAGTTTTCGCAGTTAGCAGGGTAGTTGAAATCACCCAGTATTAGGATGTTTGGTTGTATCCTAATATTTTCCAATATGTTTAGAAACGTGTAGTGAGAATCTTGGGGCATGGTGGGGGATCTGTAGCAAGCTACAATTGATTGCAGTCTTACCTAGTGTTAGTTGTACCTGGAGAATTTCAGACGCATTGTGTTGGGCAACTAGCCTGGTGTTGTGAATATCCTTGGTGAATATGAACACTCCTCCACCTTTAGTGTTTCTGTCCTCGTTTGATGGCCGAAAAGTGTGGTAAGAGTTGTAGCCTGGTATTGCAGGGGTGCTCTCTGGAGCCTTGAACCAGGTATCAGTTACTGCACAGATATCTATGTTCTCCATTTTTAGGAGTGCCTCGAGAGAGTGCATTTTGAGGTTTAGACTTCTAGCATTGAGTAGCATTACCTTCAGATTTTGCATGCTTGTACCAGTTACCGTTATCTGTTTTATTAAGAATAAGTGGGTTGTTGGTGTACAACAGGCAATTGCTACAGTGCCTCAGAATACCCATCACAACCAGAGTGACCACACAGAGTTGAGAAAAGGATGTTCATGGCTGCTGATCTACTAGGGAGGAATGAAGAAAATTTAAATATTGAACAGGTCAATAACACAATGAACTTGAGCAATGCACAGCTATGCACAAACTAGGTGCTCTAGTAGTTAAAAAAATTGTCTAGACTGTAAGGGTATTTAAGGGAAATTTACAATGTGAGGGATTGATGTCTGCACAAATTACAAGGGAGAATTATGTTGCAAGATATTGGCATCTATACAGATCACTGCTAGGTGCCTCTGCTAGAAGAGCAGCAGTTCTAACTAAAAACTGTAAACAAGGACAAAAAGTTCAGATATTCAACGCAGAAACACTCATAAACAATGTGAAAAACCAAATGCAGAAACAGTGAGTATGGTAATGTAAGTGTAAGCTTGTTTGTAGGTTATGAGTCAAGCACTGTGCAACTGTGACTCTTAAGCAGCAGAGGAGATTCAATTAAAAAAAAAAAAAACAGAAACACAAACAATGCCCTTAAAAAACACAAATAATATCCTTAAGCTATACTCGTATCAAGATTAGACCACCCCAGATGGGACTTGAACCCACAATCACTGGCTGAGGAAGCCAACACCTTATTCATTAGGCCATTGGAGTCTGACACTTCTCTTAATAGTATGTCATTACTTCTTTACATCTTCTGGTTTTACTCTTACTTAAGCAAAACATATTTTAGTACTCCAACCTATAACACTTGTCTTTCTCTCTCTGTGTATGTATATATATATATATATATATATATATATATATATATATATATATATATATATATATATTACATTTGACAAGGCATGCATACTTCTTAATATTGTTTTCATATGTCGTTTTTCAAAGAAATCTGCCAATTTAGAATTTTCTGCTGTTTTCTACATTTGTCCTTTTACTGTTTTAACTTTTTCTACCTCAGAATCATTTCACCTTTCCAAAATGAAACATATACACTTTACAAAGTCATTTCATCTTTATAAGATCATACTATTTCTTTTTCTTTCTTTCTTTCTTTCCTGTAATTCTGTTCTGCCATTTTCTATAGTTTTAACCTTCTAAAGCTTGATATAGTAACTTCTTTTTCCTTAACAATGTCCCACACACGGTCATATTTCTTTCTTATCCTTTCTTCTTTGTTCTCAGCCTCCCCCAGCATCACCAGTTATATTTGATAAACATGCAATGACATGGGAGGTATTCAAAGCAGCTTAGTATTTCTGGAAAGTGCTAAGAGCTACAACATGTTTTTTCACAAAAAGTGGCTATAACTGTACCCCCTAATACTCTGCAAAGTGCCAGGTCTTTTGAATATTACTCATATAGTGAACTATCCTCAACTCCTTTTTCCCATTTTGCACATGGTGTCAGGGTGCACTTCAACAGTGACAATCATCTCGAGCCAAGGTTTACACCACTGCCACAGTAGTTCATCCATACCACACACAGCTATGGTCATTTTAGAGCGTACAATCAATCTACTGCATGTCTTTGAAATGTTTGAGGAAACCAGAGCTCCTGGAGGAAACCCATGCGACCACAAGGAGGGCATGCAGACCCCACACAGAAGGCACTCCAGCCAAGAATCAAATGGAGAATCTCTTGCTGTGAGGTGACAATGCTAACTGCTGCACCACTGCAGCCACCTCTGAGTGTTTAACTCCAAACCCTCTTCTTTTACCACAAAACTTATACATTCTGCTTCATCACCTACAAGCACTTTATAAACTTCTCCCAATTCCTGTTTAATAGACTTGCAATTTGATCCCTTCACAAATCGCCCGTCTCCATTCCCTTGTAATACCTGATAATGTGTCTATAACTGGCAGTAAATCAAAGATGAACTAACCAATCTTCCTTATTTAATTCATGTTTTCCTTTTGACTTTTCTTCTCTCAACTCCATTAATAAACGTCAATAAACTATTGTCATGTACACTTCTGATCAGTCTCATTACTTCCTTCTTCTAATATTGCCTTTAGTCTTTCAACATTCAATTCCTCTTTTTTTCCTTTTTCTAACTTGATGCGCTATGAGAATTAAAATCCCCTAACCATAACTTATTTCCCAAAACACACACAAATCCGGTACTATTTCATCTAACATTTCCTACCTTCCTTTATTTGGTAAGGGAGCATATCCATTCAGTTATCTGATATGTTCCCCTTCATGCCATGAATCTAATTTAAATCTTCTTTGCCCAGTAGTCTAGTTGTGGATGATTCTTCCTTGGTATAATACAAAAATTAATCGTGTTAGGACATAAAAGGAAGTTCATAACATCAATGGAGTGACACTGGAGTTTAGAAATATAATGTCACTTCATCACCAAGAGAGGCTTCCAGTTAAAAAATATATAGTGAGGTACATCTGGCTTAATAATAGGTTTGAAAATAAGATCTTTTTTTATAAAAAAGTCAATCCAGAAATAATAAAAATTTTGCTGCTGAGATTACAAAACACAATAAAATGAGAATTTTAATGTATTTTTTGATAGTATTCTGAGATTTTTTTTAAGAATCAAATATTTAACTGTTATTACCTGCTGATTATTTAGGCTTATGTTATATTCCTTTGGTATTTGAAGCCTGATGCAATACTATTCTTGAGATGCTATGAAGTCAAAAATTTCCTAGCATATGGCATACAGATAATATACTTAAGTGATAAAATGTGTGGCATCTCCAGTGCCAACTGTAACTGCTAGCATTGATGACTCCTGTGGAGGTTGTATTCCTCTTTCCTATAAGTACTGCATTGACTTTTAAAAATATGGATCAGACAAAGACAGTTTTAAATTTAAAGGCCTTATTTCATCTGTTGACAGAGGAATTCTATCAACTGCCAATGTGGTTTATAGGATTCTAGGATAATCTGACTGGTACTTTAGGTGCTTACCAAACAGATGAGTATATCGACAGTTTTCTTTTGTGGTAAATACTGGTGTATATGCATGGATATATGAGAATAAATAGCTTGTCAGCCATAATTACTCAAGCAGAAACTCTTCTCAAGTTCAGTGTAAAAGCTGTGCTGTTAAATTAACCTCGGGTAACTTGTTAATCATAAGCTGCTGAATGGACAGATGTACAGCCGTTCAGACAGTTGTAGTTATGTGGTGCAAAGAAGAGTCAGGGCTGGAACTGCTAAACTAATTAAGGACAGCAACAACTTTTGGTGGTCATGTTAAAGGACTGCAATCCACTGTCGTTTTATAGCAGGCATAAGTATTACATATGAGCATGCCTTCTGTGTTTATAATGTTGGCAGGGGTAGGATTCAAACCCCCTGTTCACTAGATGTTGGTTGGCATTGATGAGATTTGGGCTAACATCAATTTATGGTTGAGATATTTCACTGCCTTGTGGTGGGATCTGTGGTAGCATATGGAAAAACAGGGAAGGTCAACTGCCTGAAGAGCTGAAATAAAGGTTTACATAAACTTAAGGTTTACACCCCTGAAATCTAAAGTCAAGCAGTCAGATATATAGTTTTATTGCAATTATTTTTATGATTTCAGGTAGTGTCAGTAAGGTTGTAGTTCAAAATGAGCTCTATGGTGTTTGAATGGATTCGTTCTATCCAGTAAATGGAGTAAAAAAAGGGTTAGACAGGTCCTGAATGCAGGTTTAAGAAGGAGGCATTTGTGCTAACCCTGGAGAGAATAAGGTTTACTCCTGGGATGAGCTTGTGGCTGTCTTGGGTAGAGTGGAAGGCTTGTTCATGGGATGAGATTTTGAGGGGAGTGGAAGGCTTGCTCCTGGGATAAGCTTGTACTAATCCTGGAGTAGTGGAAGACTTTCTCCCAGGATGAGCTTGTTCTAGTCCTAGGATAGTAGAAGTCTTGCTCTCAGGATGAGCTTATACTAGTCCTGGGGTAGTGAAGGTCTTGCCCTCAGGATGAGCTTGTGGGTGGAGTGGAAGCTTGCTCCTGGGATGAGCTTGTGGCAGTACTGAGGGGAGTGGAAGGCAGTGGAAGGCTTTCTCCCATTAACCTAGTGGGAACCTAGTGCAGGCTCTAGAGTTGCAGATGGAACACCTTAAACAGCAACAACTGTAGTATTTGGAGTTGCAGCTTGAGATCCACAGACTGGAACTGGAGATGATGACATTTCCTGAGTCCAAAGATTGGGTTAATTGTCTTAATGCCATACAAGATATGGTGAGTGGACAAAGATGTAATGAAGCAAAGAGTGGCATTTGTGAACCAAGAATGTCTGTGGAACATTTACATTCTCACCAAAAAAGGGAAAAAGAACACCATTATCATCCAAACCTGAGCTCTCTTTGACAATGACACCCAAGTCCTGGAGTGAACATCCCCAGTAATTCTACAATAATACAGAATTGTTTCATGAGTATGGATCATGAAAGATTTTGTCAGTGACTTAAACCCATTTGTGTGGGTGTCTAACCCATGCCAAACACTCTAGTATGGATATTGGACTAGATTAGTAGGTGCTACCAATGCACAAGACATTAACATTGTTGGTTAGAAGAGTGGAGAAGTATAACATATGAGAGAGCTAAAGGTATATTAGAAAAACACTTTAAATAGCCCCTTAAAGTTTGCTGGAAAAAAAAAACAAACAGATAAAAAACAGGAACATTAAGAAGATATAAGACAACAGTAATACTTTGTTTGTGGAAAATGAAGTTTGATGAGGTGGGGATTGTAGACAGGGCAGAGGTAGTTCCATAGGACTGAGTGTTCTTGTTGACGGACCAGAAGTGTGAAAGTTAGACAACAGTGGCACATGGCACTGCCCAGCATATGATGACTAGTGAGAGGTGAGAGGTAAGAGGTAGATGCCACATATGGATACATATAAGTTTTCATGTGAACAGGTCAGATCACCATGATAGGTTTCCAAGGTCAAAATAAAAGCTAATGGGTTCAGGGACTATCAAGACACTTTGGTAATGTTATGTTATCTTTCTAACAATCTTGTTATTTAAGGATTGAACCACCCACAAAAGAAGATAAAAAATGAAAAAGTCTAGGTGTTTAATAATAAAGCAAATGCCTTGAGTATGGTGGATATTTTCAGATAGGCACTGCATGTGTTTGTAGACGTCTGTACCATGTACTGGTAGAAAGAACAGAAAAGATCACTAAAAGAGACACTGCATCATGCATATCCACTGAAAAACTCATGTGTTTTGTAAGTACACATCTTGTCAGTACAGTTTACAGATTATTGCAGTTAGGGATTCGAGAAGTGTAACATTTTATGTACCATTGGCTAGGTTTGTCCAGGACTGAAAAATGCCAAGAGAAACTACCTTTTGCTGTTTTAACTCTACAGTATTGGAGCCTAAGTATTTCTTTGTTCATCCAGTTATTTAAAGTAACATTGATTAAGTGACCCTGCTAATGTGGCAATGAATACCAGTGTGGTCACACAGAACTCCCAGACGAAGTTCAGGAATTCATTGCTTTGGACAAGGGCTGCCCATCTGTGACTCTGAACTTCAGTTGTTTGCAGAAAAATATTCTGTGCTTCTCCTGGAAAAAGAATTGAGAAGAGCCAATAAATAGGAGCCGAGTCAGGCCCAATTCTCAATTTTTACTGTGGAACACCTGATGGGTTTGGCAAAAGCTTTCTTGAGTCAGTTCAGTATAATGTGCAATATGTTACTATAGCAGGAATGACTCCTAAAAGGGAAGGCTGCAAGGAGTGATTCAGCATTTGGTAGCTATCAGGGTCTACTGGTAAGTACCATAATCCTTTAGTTCTTCTCCTATTTTCATGGGCCATTTGGACATAAAACATGCAAACATGTGGCTTGTGTAGCACATTCACTAGCATAGTACTACAAATGAAGTGGAAAGTTATTGAAGGAGTGCGAGTGGTGCCAAAATGTAGGTAATGTAGAAGATATAGACAGACATTCTTGTTTCAGTTAACTTTCACTTAAGATATAGACAGACATTCTTGTTTCAGTTAACTTTCACTTAATGTCTATCTCAGAGGGTAGCCATAGACACTGTTTGGTTCATAATCACCCCAAGGTAACACAGTCTGGCCATGGGACACTATGCTACCAGTGACCATAAAGTAGTGGCACCATACTTCCTTAAGGAGGAGAAGATGGCTGGTGATCTCTTTTCTGCAAAATGTGTTTGGTCAAGGGGTCATTTTATGTGTGTCAAAGCCACATATACTCAACACATGGGATTTTATCCCTTTACTCCCTTTTATATAAACTGGTGTGGAAAAAGTATTGTCTCTTTAGACTTAGATGTTTTTGGTAGGAATTCTGATGAAGTGTATTATTGCACCTTGTGCAGACCAGCTAGGTGCAGTGAAGTATTTGTTCTACTGACTTAACCAAGGATTATTATCATAAAGCATTGACCTTATGAATAGAGTCAGTCTTTGTCAGCACTTTTAGGCCATTCAAGATTATAAAGATACTTTTAATAATGAAAAATATCCCAGTAATCTAACAGAAGCTTGTTGACTCGATCCTCTTATGGAGTGGAGATTTTCCTTTAGCATGCATGGTTGATTTTGCATTTTCCAGGAAGTCATGGCAGGAGGACATTCAGCACATAAAACGAGGTACTGAATAGGCTTAAGAGGGAAAGGTAGGTGCTTGATGATTAAAAAAAAAAGTTGGGGTGGCAGAATACCTTGGTGTAAATTAGAAAGTGACAGCAACCAATCAGAACATGCCAAACTGAAAGTAGAGTATTTGTAGAAAATGATTACTCACTGTACACCAGGCAGGAGTGGAGTAAATTTATTCTAGCAATAAGGAAATGTTGAAAAGCAGGTGTAAGATTCAACCAGCTCTATCCGGTGACCTTCAGAATATTTTTTTCCTGGAGGGACAAAGTCAGTTTTTGATGCAGAGCATGCTACGAAGGAAATACAAAAGTTTGTCCAGCAAAAAGTAAACTATTAAACAGAAGAGGGTTTTGCTTCTTATTCTTGTGATAATAAAGCTCATAGAGAAACTATGCCAGTGAAGCCTTTTCCCATGTTCCAAAGAAAAATGCTTGAGAGACATAAAAAAGCACAGGAGTTGACTAGAAGAACCAGGAGTATATTGGAAATGAACTAGAGACTGGATTTGGGAGATAGAGATCAACAGAAGGACAACCAGCAACTCGGAAATTAATAAATAAATGTGGGATTAAAATCATTAGTTACATTTGTGAAATGTGACAAGAACAGGAAAACCTGGAAATATTGGACTTTCTTTGACTATGCCCTACCTCATGTCATCAATGTTTGGATGAACATTAAGGAGAGAAGAAGAGGAAGGAAAGAGGTAAATGTAAGTAAACAAAACAAATTTTGGTTTCAATGGTATTTTTATAATAGATGACATACCGCATGCTGCAAAGTAAGGCTTTATCAGTTATTATTTTCTTTTGTGTAATAGGGATTCTAAAGTAAACAAGTGCCCTATGTTTTTCCTTCATTTTTTCTTCTTGTTCAGTGTTAAGAAATATAGGCACTGCAATGTAAAAAGATAAGAAAGCCTGGACAAAAGAGCATGACATAAGTAAAATTGATATGCTTTTTCTTACTTTTGCATAGGGGAATGACTGGATTTAGGCCCTTGGCTTGATCTAATTACAGGTTTTAAGGGGAAGCAAGTAAATAAAAGAACATTGAATATAATGAAAAGTTTTCCTTTAGCAAATAAATGTTCACAGTGCAACATGAGAAGCTTGTAATGGACAGCAAATGTGTATCTGGTTCTCATGATTCTATGGAGACAAGCTAATAAGAGAGCAATAAAAATAGTCAAGACTATTTCAATTCCTATGAGATAATGTTTTCTGAATGCTTTTAAGTCATTTTCTACATAATGGAGAGGAATAAAGATAAGACAAAAACAGACAACAGTATAAATAGAAGCACATGCTGTACCCTGCATCTTAGCATGGATTACCTTCATTATATGTTAATTCAAGCATGTGAGTGTGGCTGTCACTCTGGGACAATTGTTCCTATTAGGAAGGTTCAATTTCATTATTTGAAGATGTACATAGTTTGTGTGTTTGAATTAAGTTAATAGGTTTTGAGAGTGTGTTTTTGATGGTTTTCATTAAAACAAAAAGTCTTATAAGATGTGACATAGGTTCAAATGGATATGACAAGAACTACTATATAAAAGATTAACCTGCCAAACATTAGTGCATGCATATAAAACAAAAGCTGAAACTAGACATTTAAAAAGTTGGTATATGTGACAGGTGTGAATAATAACTTCGGTAGGTATGTATTATCGCAACCAGATTTTAGCGATAATACCACTTGCTTCCCGATATGGAAATCTGACTGTTTTTGTTGTACAAATATCAGCAAATGTCTTCTCCTTCACACTGAAGGTTGTTTTAAGATGGGGTGTCAAGAACAACGGAGAAAGTCAGTGTGTCGCTGTGGCTGTGTGCATTTTACTGCCAGCATATGTGGAGCTATTCCCTTTGTGGATTAACGGTGCTTCCAGCCACAGTGACAGTAACTTCTCACACTGTTCTTCATAACCCTTCTTAAAACCACCTTCTCTCCAAAACAGTCATTTTTTTTCTCTCTTCCTTGTCAAAGTGCATGTCATGCTACATATTTTCCATTCAATAGGGCTCCAAATGGTGAGAAGGCGTCTATCTGTGGGTTTTTTAATCCCAGAAACACATTAAACTAAGCAAAATACGGTGTTGTATGAGTCTCAGGAAAGCAATGACACAGCTGTGATACCTGAAACCCAAATGCAATTATGACTGTTATTAATCAGCATTTGCTGCCATGAAAAAAAGGAACGTTCATCGGGCGGACTTTCAGTAAGTGACATGCTACTGGCAGAAAAGTGTATAAAGGACAACAGCATGTTTTTTTTTTTACATTTTATTGAAAACACTCCTGAAAAAAAATGCTATTGTTAAAGGAAACACACTATATGACAGTTATAAACCAGTAACGGTCAGATTTCGATATCAGGAAGCAAGTGGTATTATCACTAAAATCTGCTTGCGATAATACGCAAGTACCATAACTTCTTATAATAATGACAGCCCTTTCCATATTATTTCTAAATGTGAATAGTCTGATAGATATATACAAAAAAGAAAGGCCAGTAAACTGTATTAAAAGTGCAGAGTGCAAATAGCTATGTTACAGAAGCCAGATTTGGAAACAACTTAACATATGAATTTGATAAAGAAACTTTTTCAGAATAGTTATTTAGCAGAATGTCTGGGACAAAGGAAAAAGGGACTAGTTATAGTAACTGTGAGAGAAGCTCCAATAATGATAGAAGAGGAAAAAAGATAATAATGGTAGATTTGTTGTAAGTATGGGGCTGTTGACAAGGGAAGAGGGTTATGCTAGCATGTGTTTATATTCTACCTAAAACTGCTACACTGGAGCTTAAGAAATTTCTGGGAGAATCAAACAGCCTTCAGCAGGGAATATTACTTAAAGGTGGGACTGAAATTTGATTTGGAACAGTGAGGATGTATCTGGGAGCCTACAATGGAAAATATAACAAAAGAGGGTAGATTTTTGAAGACATTTATGAAAATATTTGGTGTGGAAGATGTGAATTTAGTAGTAGGAGTTCAGAAGCAATTTACATATTATTCCCCAAGGTACTGGGCTAATCTAACAGAAGTTATATTTCACAGGAACATGTGCATTTAATTGAAAGCTTTGACACATATTCAATAAGTATTTCAGATAATGAGCTAATAAAAACTAGAATAAAATTGACTGGAAATGAAGTAAAAATGAGACACTGGTGCTTCCCCACCTACCTGTTAAAAAGAGAGAAATTTGAGGAGTGGGTAGTGGAAATTATTCAGGAGTTATTAGGGAAGATAGAAATTTCTTCTGAAAATATAGCTAGGGATAAAATTAAAGTGGAGTTTACAAATAGGGTGGAAATAAAGGAAAAGAGATATGTTTAAGAAGTAACAAGAATTATTTAGAGATAATGGCAATGGTTTAAGTATTGCAGAATAGGGGGGATGTTACAGAACAAGAAGAGGTGTGATTAGAGAGCTAAAGAGAAAATAAAGGACTACCTTGATAATATGCATGAGTTTAGAAGGATTAATGTTATGCAACTGTTTTTTGATTATAACACCAGAGCACAAAATGTTTTAGCACAATGGCTCAGGCCACAGAAAATAGAAAAGGGTTGTTGTGAAGCTTGAGGAGCCAGTAACAAGGAAAATAATCAGAGATCCTATAGAGGTATTAGAAATATTTCAGAAATGTTATGAAAATCTGTATAAAGTAGAGAAATGTGGAAATCAAGAAAAAAAGTACAAATGAAAATGTTTATAAAAGAATTAAATATGCCAAGGTCATAGGTAGAGGAGGCTCAATTACTAACAGTTAAGATAGGAAGAAATGAGACAAAAATGGTAATGTATAACCAATCTACAGGAAGGTCTCTAGGAATAGATGGTATTCCTGTAGAAGTTTGGAAGCTAGGAGAGAAGGAAGTGATAAAGATTTGGAAGGTTTTCTTTAACAGTATTTTAAAAGTAAGAGAAGCACCAACATCCTGGAAGAAAGTACTGGTGGTTGTTATACCTAAAGATGGTGAAGAGCCAGCAGATCCAGCTTTATATAGGCCCATTTCATTTCCAAACCACGATTATAAAGTGTTTATGACTATATTGGCTAAAAGAGTGGCAAAGGTGATGGCAAAATTGATAGATATGGATCAACATGATTTTGTAGAGGGGAGGCAAACATTTGACAATATTCATAGGACAATGATGATCCAGAGGGAAGCAGACTGTAAGAAAATACCACTGTTATTAGTGGGTCTTGATGCAGAGAAAACATTCGACAGAGTAAGCTGTGACTTTATGAGTAGAGCAATGGAAGCATTTCATTCCCTGATAAAATTATAAGGCTGAGTAGGAGGAGGGATTTGGGGTGAAAATTAAAGAGGGATGGTCCTCTCTGATAAGTTCTGTTTGAGCAGAGGAACAAGGCAGGGGTGCCTTTTTTCCATATTTGTTGTTTGCATTATATTTAAAACCAGTGGAAAGAAAATCAGGGAATCATAAATGAAAGCATATAATTGGTATGGTAATCAAGAAAAGTGGGCTTCATTTGCAAGTGATATTATTTTATAACTGATAAAATCAGAAAAGGACTTTTCAATGTTGTGGAAAATTCTGAAACAATTTCAAGTCATTCTGGGATGCAAAATATGTGAAGAAAAGGCAGAAAAAAAGCTAACACAGGCCAGTATTCCGAATTCAAATGTCAAGGTCTGGAACAGGATAAAAATGAATGTTATAATTTCTAAAATATTAGATTATGAATAAGCATGTGAACATCAGTAGAAGTTTCATCTTATGGAAAATTAGCCAGAACAAAAACTGCTGTAGTGCATGTTTCCCTTTATTCTGTATGCTTTTCTATAGACATTAAAGTTATTACAACTTGCAGCTGTAAAACACTGTGCTTTCACTTCTTTCCAGTTTCATATTTTGGTATCTTTAAGTTCCAGGATTTTAATGTGGCTACTAGCCAACAGAAATTTTTAACAAGCATGGGAGAGGGCTGAGACAAAGCATACATTGTTGAGAAATAACCTAGGACTGATAGTTTTTGTTTTGCATGTAAGGAAGGGACAGTTGTTGCCAAGCTAATTTATTAGAATTATTTGTCCAGCTGATCCTTTTCATCACATGAGAAAGATTATTCTAATTACACTTTTATATTCTCCTACTAATATTGTCCGTAACTGATTGTAATCGAATCATCCTAGATATTTTAGTAAATGCTTATTTGTTACATTTTTCTGTGTGTTTTTTTTGTGGTTCATTATTCAGTGATACATGATTATTGCCTCAGTGATACTGTTTTCTAAACTATCTTTTTTAACCTCAGAAAAATGTGTGGTGCTTGACACTAATTGACTTTATAAGACAATCAGTAATATTGGGATTATAGTTTTTATTTAGTAAAATTTGAAACGTATAACTAAAATAAGAAGTAGGTGGGAGTGAAATCCAGTCTGATCCTCCTCAACACACAGCTACAGACCTAGACAGACAGACAGACACATACACCACACACACACACACACACACACACACACACACACACACACACACACACACACACACACACACACACACACACACACCATGATTTTCAATATGTGCTGTCTTACACAGATCCCCCATCACATAGTTTATCACACAAATGAGTTTGTGTGTGTGTGCTTGCCTGCATGTTTGTGTTTGTGATTGATTATACAATTACCACAGCCCTCTGACTGATTACATCTATACTATTACTCAGTCTACAAAGGAAAAGTCACTCTATGGAGACTTGTTCATCATAAGTTGATAAGGAAGGTTATGTATAGCAGTGTAGGCAACTGTTGACACAGTTATCATCCTGGGATAACTGCTGAAATCAATGACCTTAATGACCTAGCAAGACAAGCTCAGAAAACAACACTATCAAAGCAGATACCTGATAGTTTTGTTAACTTTAGGAGGTTATGCAATCAGGTAAAGTCACTTCTCCAATCCAGCAAGAATGAGCAATGTATCAGCATAATTCAACATAATTTTGGACCAGTGTCACTTAAGGCTATAGTCCTGGGGAGAAGCAGAACAGATCTCATAGCTCTTCGTTAAGGTTGTCTCTATAGATGCAGTAGCCCAACAATGAAAGCAGTACCACCTCTAAATACCTTTCACCTCCATTTATACCATTCACCTCTTTATACCTTTCACCTCTATATACTTTTCACCTCCATTTATACCATTTACCTCTATGTACCATTCACCTCCATTTATACCAATAACCTCTATATACCATTCACCTACATTTATAACATTCACCTCTATATACCTTTCACCGCCATTTATACCATTCACCTCTTTATACCTTTCACCTCCATTTATACCATTCGCCTCTATATACCATTCACCTCCATTTATACCTTTCACCTCCATTTATACCATTCACTTCTATATACCATTCACCTCCATTTATACCATTCACTTTTATATACCTTTCACCTCCATTTACACCATTCACCTCCAATTCACCTCACAGCAGTCTACTGGACAAGTTTGGGAACACCTTAAAAAATAAAATAATAAAAATGTCACATGCAGCAGGCAGCCTTCTTCTTGAATACCTAAACCTAGCAGCAGATGCCATATCTCCACTGCTACTATTTTCATTAGTCTCTTTTCAAGTGCCTTACATTTTTAAAACATGGAAAACTGTAATAGCTGTCACACTTGAAAATTTTCTCTATAGCCATATACTATCACAATTATTTAAAATCTTAGAAAAATGTATTCACACCCACATCTTACAGCATCTATCCAGCCATAAAATCTCCTCTGACCATCACCACAATTTCTAGCCTGGACATACTACTGATGCTGCTTTTTTAACTATGTTTGGTTTTGTTCATAAAGAAAATAATTATTTTTAAACTAATTTACTGCCCTCTATATCTTGACATTTAAAATCTTTTTGCACTGTTAGCAATTACACTCTGTTATAGTAGTTGTCTAAATGCAAGCTATCCAAGGTCTTATTTTGCTAATCTATGTGCTACTTCTTTAAGGGAATCAGAATAGTCCTGTGGTTAAATGTACTTTCACCCCCTTTGCAAGTAGCATCTGGGGTCCCTCAGGAATATGTTGTGGGCACACTATTCTTTATTTGATTAATTATGTCTGAATCATGAATCAGTGAACATTATTCACTATGTAGAGTGGTCTAACTGCTTCTGCAGACCTGGTTATAACTGCAGTTACTTCCACATATTAAGATCAGTTTCAGTCATGAACAGAATTCATTAACAAATCTGGGCTATGTATGAAATCCACAGAAAGATGATGCTTCTCAATTCAAAATGGAATGGTTTGTTAACAGTCTTAGTTTCAAAATAATATCTCCAGATAAAAACCCTTCTTGAGTAGACAAATCAGTAGAATGGGTAATTCTGGTGCTGTTTGTTTTAAGAAGAGGAAGGAGGTCCATCAGAGTGGGGGGGGGGGTAACATACTTGTATGCTAGTCATAGATCTCCTGTCAACAGCCTGTAGGAGATAGAATACAGGGATAGGATGTGGGGCGGGGGGGAGGGGTTGCATAGGACATATTATTTACGCACTGTATTCTTTTAGTAAGGAACCTCTGAGGGCATTCCAGTTGTTGGATGTGCCCAGTTAGGTACATACCACAGGGGCATTGTATTCAATGATAGGTCTGATGAGTGCTGAATACAATGGAACAATGACCTCTTTGGACCTAGGTGCCATACTTTATTTCTATGTTGCACAGCATAGAATGATTTCCTCACTACTGTAGACCATGAAAGGTGAAGGCTAGATTGCCGTCTATGTGTGTCCCCAAGTCTCTGACTACTGGGTCGAATACTAGGGGTGTGTTGTCAATATTGTAGTTATCAGGGGTGGCTAACTTCCTATAGGATACTATTATTCATTTCTTGGCATTTAGTTTTAGTCCATGGCTCTGACATTAATCATTTGTTTATGAATGCTCTTCTTGGAGAACATTAATGTCAGTGGGGGATTCTATGACTTCTCCTAATTTGCAACCATCTGCAAATTGGTCAGCCAGAGGCCCTTGGCATTGGCTTTGACTTCAGAGAAGTAGATGCCAAAAAGGAGTGGTCCTAGGACTGACCCTTGAGGGACTCCACTGATGACTGGCCTCTTTGTAGAGGTGGACTCCCCAGTTCTAACCTCCTGGATCATGTCTGTGAGTCAGCTGGCTATCCACTAAGTGACATAAGGGCTTATTCCTAACCTTTTGAGTTTATCATCGATGCTTGAATGGGGTATTGTGTCAAATGCCTCAACCAGGTCAAGGCAGGTAGTGTGAACCATTTTGCTCTTGTCCATTGGTTTGGTGACCTTCTCAAAGAAATCTACCAGATTGAGTAAGCATGGTCTGCACTTGATGATACCAGACTGGGTTGGGTCCAGTGACTCGAAGTTTCCTATGTCATTAGCAATCATTTCTGTGCTAATCCTTTCCATGGCTTGGCATATGAGACTTGTGAGACCTATGGGGTCTGTACTTTCCAGGGAGCCATAGATGCCCCACCTTTGTGCAGAGGGATGACTGTTGCTGTTCTCCATTCATAAGGCACGAAGCCTGTTTAGAGGCTATGATTAAATAGTGTCAGTGGCAAAGCACACAGCCTGACCTCCCAACTATACTTTTGTCTTACATTTTCTCTTAGTATACCTAGTCCTTAACATATTTCCCAGTATTGCCTGCCTTTCTTTTTACCTTATTCTTCTTCTTTCGGCTTTTCCCGGTTAGGGGTCGCCACAGCGGATCACCTGTCCGCTCATGATTGGCAGTGGAGTTTTACAGTGTTGAGTTGCCAGCCCGGTGCCCAACCTTCCACAGGAGGCACACATACACACACATGCACTCATACCTAGGGTCAATTTAGAGTGTCCATTCCACCTGCAGCATGTCTTTGGGATGTGGGAGGAAACAGGAGCACCCAGAGGAAACCCACAGGGAGGACATGCAGACTCCGCACAGAAGGCACCCCAGCTGAGGATCGAACCAGAGAACATCTTGCTGTGAGGTGACAATGCTAACCACTGCACCACCGTGGCCGCCCTTTCTTTTTACCTTATTACATACTTAAAATACTAAATTACACTGATTATATTTCTGATGGTGTCATCTTAGATGTTGCCTGTATTTTGTCTGAAATACACATTGCTTTCTAATTCATATTGCCTAGTTAAGCTTTCTTCAACATTATTTTTGTTAGTAATTGTTAGCATTGGTATACCTAAATGTATATTTCTAACAGCAAATTCTGGTACAAGGTTTAAAAAAGAGAAAAATAAAAACACTAAAAGCACACACTTACAGCAAGAAATAATGGGGGAAAAGATTTACTCCTAGATTTACGAAAGCTTGCACGGAGTGCAAGAAGACTGTAGGAGCTCACACCGGCAATATGTCTGCTGTGCGATCCAGGTACAGCCGGCAGGGGCGTGCACGAGAGCTGCTAAAGCTACTCTTGCACGGACAGCGTCATGGTATGCAAATTACCTCATTTGCTGGTGAAAGCCATGCAAATGAGGTAAATTTATGATCCAGAAAACCCTAACCTGTCCGTGGAAGATTAGTGTTAGCTGCAGAAATGTACTCCATTGGTAACGGAGTACATTTCTGCAAATAGCTAAACGGAGCTATGACAGCTCCAAATAAAGGATGCATACAGTTGAGGAAGCATGCCAATGGCCAAATAGAAGGCCATTGTCATTATATAATGTTTAAAAATATAACAATTTAACTTTTTTTCCCCGATCTCCGATGTTTAAGCATAGCGCAGCACCGCGCAAACATGCAGCGTTTATAAAAACAAGAAAATAATTAAAAAAAGCCAAAAATAGGCATTTTCACTAAAAAGCTTATTCTGCCATGCAGGTGAATGGTAGGCTGAAGACAACATGGCCACTGAGTAGTGGTTGCTAAGGGGAGGAAGCTCAGTGTGAGAGATGTAACCATGCATTACTAGGCAATCCTATGCAAATGAGGATAAGGATAGTGAATCCCAATTTTCCCCAGCATGTGAGGCATGTCCCAAGAGTGTAAGAGCAGGAGTAGGTGAGTAGAAGAGTAGAATATAGGTGACATCATGAGGGGGTGTGTCAGACAGGCTGTAAGCTAATTGGAGCACACTGGCTTGTGTTTGCTTTGAGTTGCTTAGGATTGCAAGAGGCATGCCTACAGCTGTCCGATTTGAAAATATCAAACCAAAGGTGCACACTGTTAAAAGATAGGAAACTCTTTGCAAACATGCACATAGCGTGTGCACGTGTGTGCATGTGTTTGCACTCATATGTATGGCACTGCCCTGGGCGGAAACAGGAAGGCAAAAGGAAGGAAAAGAAGTAGTAGGACATTAACCAAGGAGAACTAGCAGAGCTGCCAGGTGAAATACATCAGAATCAGCCAATTAAACAGGGAGCAGACTAGCCCAGCCCAGCCCAGCACTTTAAACTCTGCAAACACCATTCCCCCCTGTTTTCACTCAAGAACTCTGCAACACTGCAGTATACAAAGAGGGAAAGCTTAAAAAGCATAAGTCAGACAAAATTTTAGGACCTGCTCTTGCTATTATAAACCAACATGTGCAAGGTGCTGAGGGTGGTGATGTTGTGAATGCTGCTGAGCAACCCACAGTGAGGAGATGGAGAAGAGTGTACAGACCCAGGGTAACCTACCAGGGGCTACATGAGCTGGAGATAGTGGAGCGCTATAGGGTGGACAGAGACCTCCTACAGCAAATTGTTGAGCTTTGCTGGCCATGCCTCACACACAGAACCAACAGAGGGGAACCCATCCCAGTGGATACCAAGGTATGTGTAGGCCTAAGAATACTAGCTACAGGTACCTTCCAAAGACCAACTGGTGATATGATGGGGATTTCACAGGCATCAGCATCCAGGGTACTCCACCAGTTCCTGGATGCCATGTCAGCACATGTCGGTGACCACGTATATTTCTCCAATTCCCATGAGGCATTGGTCAGCAATATGCATATTTTACACCAAATAGCAGAATGCCCTGAGGTAGTGGGTGCAATAGACTGGACGCACATACACATCAAAGCACCACCCGGTGAGCAGGGTAGGGTCTACATCAACTGCAAGGGCTTCCCCTCCATCAACTGCCAGTTCGTGTGCGATGCCCAGAGCATAATAATGAATGTATGTGCTGGATGCCCTGGAAGCTATCACGATTCCTACATTTGGCATCTGACCCAGCTGTACCAGAGATTTGCCAATGGGGACATTCCTGAGGGTCACCTAGTGGGGGATTCTGGATAAGCACTGGAGCCGTGGCTGATGACACCCATCAAAAATGCACACACACCTGAACAAGAACTCCATAATGAGGCACACACACAAACAAGAAACATAATTGAGCATGTGTTTGGGATGCTCAAGTCAAAGTTCCGGTGCCTGGACACATCCGGTGGAGCCTTGCAGTACTCACCAACTACATGTACCCAAATTGTTCTGGTATGTTACACAATATGATCCTGCGGAAAAAGCTGCAGCAGGAACAGTATGGGGCAGGGCCAAACAGCCCCACACCATTGCCAAGGCCTGCACAGGCACAGCGTGACTCAGAGGAGGAACAACCTGAGCCTGCCCCAGTAGGCAGAAGGAGGCGTGCCCAGTATGCCCTGGCCTTGGCAAAGAGGCAATGCATAGCACATACACTGACTCAGTAGGAACCCTGGAAATGACACCTCTCTCTGACTCGCACATACAGTACAAGGGATGCCTAACTTGACACTACCTGTTTTCAAACATGTATAGGGAGTGTACTATGTGCATCCAACATAGGCAGCCCTACAGCACCACCTGAGGCATGAGTGCCCTATTTTAAGCAATATAAAGCACTGCTAAGCACATTTTACCAGTATTAAGAATATTTAAATACAATTGGGCGTAGCTGCGTACCATGCTATCCAGCGCAACGTCGGGCAAAGCTGGGCAACATTGGGCAAAGTCGAGCAAAGTCAGGTAAACACACTCACACCTGCTTTACTGTTCCTTAACTAGTCAGGTCTGCCCAGCAGGAAAATAAAAAGCAATGACAGGGCTCAAACTCAGGATACTGTGCACTATAGTCACAGTACTGAACCACTAAGCCATGACAGCATTTCACTGGCACAGACACAACTTAAGTCAATCACACATACCAGTTGGGGGGGGGTCACATACCTAACAGTCACAGCCAGCAGGACAATTGTAGACAAACGCAAACACAAACAAATGCTGTGTCATGCCCTCTGAAGAGGCATATGAGTAACCTCCCCCCAGGCCTATGCAGACAGATAACAGCAGACCAGGATGTGGGTTGGGTAGGCTATGAAGTCACAAACTAATATGCGTGTAATTGGAAGCTAAGGTCTGTAGTACAGTGGTATGCCTCAAGCCAGTATGATAGGCAACAGTACAGACTGAAATGGAGTACCTGACATAGCAGTGCAGGCCTAGCAAATGTGTTTAAGTGTCAGGTGTACCCCTCATCCTATGTACACCCACAGTAACAATCAGGTGTGCCCCCCTGGGTAGAAATTTACAAATAATAGCTGTCCCCCCTGTATGTAGAAATGTTGATAAGTCTATGCAAATTGACTCATGGAAGCCCTGCAGGCACAGCGATGTACAACACAAAGGTGAGCCCTGAAGTAAAAACCAACTTGAATTTTCACACACATATATAGTGTATATATATATATATATATATATATATATATATATATATATATATATATATATATATATATATATATATATGCCCACAGTGGGCATGCTCACACACAAACAAATTTAGCAAATGTCAGTCAACAACATACTGAAAGGTCATACTGGGCATGCTCACACACTTAAGCCATGTCAGAGTACAGCAGTGGGCCACACATATCTGGCAGTTGCAGTTCTTACTCCAGACACGTCACTATTCACCAATCCTGCCTTGCGCACACAGTGATATGAAAACAGACGCATATAATATATTGGACCCCTGTCATAATCAAACTATGTAATACAAGTACTTAAGTTGTTCAAAGAAAGTGAAAATCCAAAGAACAATAAATCTCCGATCAGTATCATCAAGAAACAATGAGCACTCCTAACATTATCCAAGCCAAGCTCTGCCAAAAATATTGCCAAGGAGTCCATAGAGAACCATGAAGCTTTCTTTAGCTATGTCATAAATATCGATGTAAACTCATATATGTTCTGAGTCAGTGCAAAGTGTAAATGAATACATGTACATGACTGACATTGCCAACATCTTGTCAGACAGGTTCATACATATTTACCCCCCTCTCACTGACAAAAGGGCCCATTACCATACCTGGAGATTGTGAAAACCCAGAAATCACATATACAATGGTTAAACAGCTCTATCCAAACCTAGAAACACGGCATCTATGGGATGACATGGTGAACCTGGCTGTGTCATATGTGAACTCCAAAACAAACAGACCCTGCACCTGAACAGTCTGTTGAGACTCACCCTCTGTACAGGATATGAAACTGTTGAATGGGTTACAGCAATGTTTGGCACACTCCACAAGTGTTGGAGCACAACAGACCATGGGAACTATTGTCTTATAAGCCTAATAAGCCTGATCTGCAAGGCCATGGAGTCCATCATTATGGAACTCATAAACAGAGCTATTGGGAGCCTACAAACACCCAACCCTACCAATTTTGGTTTGGTTAGGGGCAGATCATTGTCCCTAAACCTGCTAAACAGTTTTCAAGGCAGTTACCCAGGACATACATCAATGAAATGAGCTCCACATGGCCTACATAGACCTTGAAAAGCTCTTTTCCAACGTCCCACACACATGTCGTATCCACAAAATCAACAACCTGTGCATAAACACGTATGTCATCTGATGGATTGCCAACTGGGGCACAGATAGATCCCACAAGGTAAGAATTGTGGTCTCCCTGTTGGACTGTAAGTTGGTAACAACTGCTGTCCCCCACGGCTCAGTCCTGGGACCCCTCCTATCTGGTGTATACTTTTCAGAAATACAGTCAAACACACGAGGGCTATGGTTAGCAAAGTTTGTGGATGACTGCAAAAAGGTTGTCATAATCGATGTTTGGGACAACAAAGACATCCTTAAAAAGGGTCTCAGTCAGACAGATGTGGTGTCAAAATTATGGCCTCGAGCTACAGTCATACAAATACCACATAGGTGCCAACACCCTAAATATGGAGGTAATAATAACGGATCTATGGACACATGTGGATAGTCATCTCTACTTTCAGAAACACATTCCAAAGTGGTTAGAAAATCATGCTATGTGTTCCCACAAATTGCCAAAGTCTTTGCATGTAGGTCAAAGGAGGTTCCCTCTACTCATCAGTCATCAGACCCATCAGAGAGTACCATGACACACTTGCGATGAATCTGAATAGGCACCTTCAGCAGCTGGAAAGTCCACTGAAGTACCTCAACAAGAAGATTACTGGCCTCAAACAGTTGCCCCATGCAACAAGACTGAAGTAACTCAATCTGTACTCTGTTGCTTACTATCTACTCAGGCGATCTCTGCCCAACAGACAGGTCCATGTCCAATGCAGAACTGATGTACATGCTCTATCTGAAATAAACTCAAGCTCACTGTGCCACATGCTCTAGGGATATAATCATCACAACAATAAATAGAACATGTTGGAGGGATACATTACTAACTCACAGACTTCCCTTGCTTTGGCACAGGCTCCCAACCTACATTAAGCTGAGTCTCTCACTGACACTCTTCCAGAAGAGCCTTGATGAGTGTATGTGAAACTGAACTGTCACACCATGGATCACTTCCTCAGCTCTACTACACACAGGCATAGGGAACTAACCCCATGTGTGGTGATAGATGCACACTCTGGCCATACTAATATATGCCTTCAGGCAGATAGCCTATTACCTATGTACCTATATATGTAGGGGAAACACAGTATAATAAGTCACAGATGGATGGGCAGAGATGTGTGTAAGAGGGTGACCATGACAGGGAGCCATCCAGGACTGTCCCACCCAGCACACATCCCAATGGCACAAAAGACATGAGGTGCACATCTCACCCACTGTACATAATAGCCACCAGTATCTGTAAGCATTACAGTGTATGTGGTGCATGTGCCTGCTGTACAACATGACTGTACAATAAAGTACACATCTACTATCTGTAGACATGTACCGGTCATATAGGTTCATAGGTATATAGTAGACTATCTTCATGAAGGCATATATTAGCCTAGGCAAGTTGTGCAGCTTTCACCACCCCATTGGTTAGTCTCTTAAGCCCTAGTTCTAATAGTTAGTACCCTAAGCCCCTTTCTAGTGGGGCTGCTGATGTGATGCCTGGCATGAATTGTCTGTTTCCCATCCACTCATTAAGGTTCCTATTGAAGAGTGTCAGCGAGGGGCTCTGTCTGATGTACATTGGGACTCTGTTCCACAGTAAGGCAAGTCTCTGGGATGGTACTCTATCCCACCAGCATGTTGTATTCATTGTTGTGATGAGGTTCATATCCCTGGAGTGTGTAGTGCGACTCAGTTTTGTTATCCTTAGATGGAGCATGTTCAACAGTTATGTGTTGGACATGGCTCTGTATGTTAGGCAGAGTGTGCCTCTGAGTAGGCGGTATGCAACGGAGAACAGATTTAGTTTTACCAGTTGTGTTGCATAACACAACTGTTTGAGGCCTGTAATCCTCTTGGTGAGGTACTCTGTGGTCTCTACAGCTGCTGGATATGCTTAGTCGAATACATCCAAAATGGTGCATTGTACTCAATGATGGGTCTGATGACTTAAGAGTAGAGGGCCACCAATACCTCTTTTGATCCTGATGCAAACCCTTTGTTGATTAGGTGGGCCACATAGGATTTCCTAATCACTTTGGCAACATGGCTGTCAAAGGAAAGATGACTATCTACTTGTGTCACCGGATCCCTTATCACCTTGTCAGTTTTTAGGGGGTAACACCTATGTTGTAGTTTGTGGGTACTTTGTTTTCCCCAAAGGGGATTACTATGCATTCTTTTACATTGAGCTTGAGGCCATGATTCTGACACCACACATCTGTCTCAGAGTCCCTTCTGGAGAATATTTGTGTCATCTGGGGAAGCTATTATGGCAAACACTTTACAGTTCCCAGCAAACTTAGTCAACCACAACCCTCCTGTGTTGGCATGTACTTCTGAGAAGTATATACCAAACAGGGGGGGAGGCCCAGGACTGAACCCTGGGGATACCAGTTGTTACTGGTTTAGATTTTGACATGTAGCCAGCAACTCTTAATTTGTGGGATCTATCTGTGAGCCAGTTTGCAATCTATCTTGTGATGTATGGATTTATGCCCAGGTTGGTGGATTCATCTATGATACCTGACTGGGGAATGGTGTCAAAGGCCTTAGCGAGGTATAGGTAGGCTGTGTGGAGCTCCTTTCAATCATCTGTAGCCTGGGTAACTTGTCTCAAAGAAATCCACCCAGTTCAGGAGGCATGATCTGCAATTGACGAAGCCAAACTGGGTGTGCTCAACTGTGTGCAGGTTCCCAATGTCTTTATTGTTGACTTCCATTATGATTGGCTCCATTGCCTTGCAGATCAGACTCATCAGGCTCATAAGAGCGGAAATGCCAAGGGTCTTTTGTGGCCCCACCCCTGTGAAGTGGGAATAACGTTGCTGTGCAACATTCTATGGGTACATATCCTGTAGAGAGGATGTAGAGAGAGGTGTAGGTATTCTTGATGAATATGGATACATCCCCACCCTATGTGCTATGATCCATGTTCTGATGCTGGAAGGTATGGAATGAGTAGTATCCTGGTAGTGCTGGTGTGCTCCCAGGAGCCTTGAACTAGGTTTCTGTTACTGCACAGATATCAATATTCTCCATACCGAGAAGTGCCTCGAGTGTGTGCATTTGGAGGCTGAGACTTCTGGCAATGAGTAACATTTAGCTCACTTTGTGGTTATTTGTATTGGTTACGGGGTTTGGTTTGTCTTGAATGACCGGTGTTCCACACCTGAAGTCAACGCCTCATTGGTCCGATCCGACCATAAGCTAATTACCCTACATATCCACATTCTGCCCCCACCCCCCATTAAGGAAACCATGTTAAAAAATTTCTCCAAAGCCAACTTCATGCTTCTTAAGACAGCAGTGGTGAACTTCATGACACCCATGCAGATGGACAATACAGTTATGACTACTGAATCCTATACAATTGCACTTTATAAGCACTTACATGAGTGCATGGATCGTGCTATCCCAAACAGAACCAAGACGCTATCCTCCAAAAAAGGAAGCCAATCTGGTGGTCCCCTGCCATACACAAACTGTACAACAAAAGGAAGAAACTGTTGCAAAAGAGAGTAAAATCCCATGAGTGAAGGAGCTCCCTGGTCAGCCTCAGTAAGAAGCTGTGATCCCTGATAAAATCCTCCAAAGCTAGTTACAAAAACAAAATCCCCACTGATTCTAAAGACAACCACAAAGCATTCTATAGCTATGTCAAGAATCTCAATGGCAACACTCAGATCTGCTCTCAGTTACAGCACAATGGCACTAAATATACAGACCCAACTGATATTGCCAACATCCTGGCAGATAGGTTCAGTGCTAACTTTACCCCCCTCTCACCCATTAAAGAGCACATCTCTATACCGGAAGAATGCAAAGTTCCTGTAATCATGGCTGCACAGGTAAAAACCACACTCTCCAAAGCCAGGAACACAACATCCATGGGACCAGACAATATCCCAGGCTGCGTTCTACACAAACTACAGAACAAACTGGCACCACACCTAAGTACCATGTTCAATCATAGCCTGACCTCAGGCTTTGTGCCTGCTGAATGGCGCACAGCGACGGTTATCCCACTACACAAAGGGTGAGCCACCACGGACCCCAGGAACTAGTGCCCCATTAGCCTGATGAGCCTGGTCTGCAAGGCCATGGAACGTATCATCATGGAACTTATAAACAAAGACATTGGTAATCTCCAAACTCTGGACCCCAACCAGTTTGAGTCTGCAAAAGGCAGATCATGTCTCCTAAACCTGATAGACGTCTTTGAAGCAGTCACCAAAGCCATAGACAAGGGTAAGACGGTTCACACAGCCTATCTAGATCGTGCCAAGGCTTTCGACACCATCCCCCACTCTGGAATTATAGATAAACTCACTAAACTAGGTATAAATCCCTATGTCACTAGATGGGTTGCCAACTGGCTCACTGATAGAACCCACACTGTGAAAGTAGCAGACTCAAAATCCAACTTCAGGCCAGTGACAAGTGGAGTACCACAGGGTTCAGTCCTGGGTCCTGTCCTGTTTGGTATCTACTTCTCTGAAGTACAGGCTAACACAGAAGGTTTTTCGCTAATGAAGTTCACAGATGACTGCAAACTAGGAGCCATAATCGAAACTACTAACGATGTGGACATCCTACAAAAGGGCCTCACTGAGACAGGTCTATATTATATCAATGAATGCTTAAAAAAGCGAACGCTGATTGATCGACCTAATTTAAGCGAAAGCTTACAATCTCGAACTGTCAGATCAGCGATTTTTTTCCCAGGGAAAAAAAAATCGCTGATCCAAAACACACACACACACACACACAACAAAAGCACACCAAACAGAAATCCACACACATACACCTAAAATCTGATACCTAATCCTACACTAAACTATGCACACATCACTAACTACCCACTTACCTTAACCCAAACCCTAACCCTAAGGTCCGTCACTATCGCACACTCACCTCATTCGCTCCCTAACCCTAACTCACTTAAATCCGCCCTAACCCTCATGTCCACTCAATCGCACACACACCTAACCCGAGCCCTAAGCCTAACTCACCTAAATCGCCCTAACACTCACATCCACACAATCGCACACTTATCTGAATCTGACCGGTAACTTTCCACCATAACACTGAAAATACCGAAGCAACAGAAACGGACAATTGGATTCTTTCCCTAGGAAAAAATTTGAGTTTCTGCTGCATCGATATTTTGCAGTTTCACGAAAATAAGTTCGATCAATCAGCATTTGCTTTTTTAAGCATTCGAGGATATAATATAGACCCACTGAGACAGGTGCCTGGCGTCAAAGCCATGGCCTCAAGCTCAGTGCCAAAAAGTGCATTGTCATCCCCTTTGGTAAAAACTCTGTACCCATGAACTACAACATAGGCGGTAGTATATTTAACACCGAAAGTGTGATAAGAGACCTTGGGACACAGGTGGACAGTAGTCTCTCCTTTGATAATCACATCGCCACAGTAGTCAGGAAATCCTTCTACGTGGCACACCTCATCACAAAAGGTTTCTCATGCAGAAAAAAAGAGGTCATTGTTCCCCTCTACTCATCAATCATTAGATCCATTATAGAGTACAACGCCCTTTTTGGTATGTACCTCACAAGACATCTACAACAACTGGAAAGGCTGCAAAAATACCTCCCAAAGAGGATTACCGACCTCAAACACATGCCCTACACAGACCGTCTCAAAAAACTCCAGCTTTACTCCGTCGCATATCGCCTACTCAGAGGTGATCTCTGCCTAATGTACAAAGCTATGTCAAACCCAAAGCTGTTGGACATGCTCCACTTAAAGAAATCCCAATCCCTCCAAGCTACATGCTCTAGGGACCTAAACCTTGTCACCACAATAAACAGAACATGCTGGAGGGATAGATTCCAGTCCCAGAGACTTCCCATACTCTGGAATAAACTACCTATCTATATCCAACAAAGCTCCTCATTAGTACTCTTCAAGAAAGATCTTGATGATTGGATGGGAAATAGGAAATTCACCCCGGGGATCACTTATGTGTCTCTGCTCAACAGTGGCACAGGAAAGTAAATTTCTTGGGTGGCAAAAGCCAGGGTACCTTTTTGGCTGGGCTTGTATAGGCCCCAGGGCTGATAGCCTAGTACCTACCTATGAACCTTTGAGCCTTGCCTAAAAAAGGTAATATGGGGACAGCAAGAGCCTTGGCCAGTATTCAGAAGCATAGGGGTGACAGGTGCAAACCATCTCTAGTGAAGCAATGAGGCTTGTCTATCATGTTATCACAGGCAGACAGAGACTGGATCCCCTTTGAATGACACCAGAAGCTCAGCCAATTGTTGAAGTTTATCATTTTTCTGTTATATTGCAGTATCATGTAGGTGAAGGTAAGATGCTACTCAAGGTCAGGGTAATACCAGCCTGGGCTACATGATCATAGAGCTACTATATATCTCTTGTCATGTTGTCCTGGGAGGTATGTCTCAGATCATTCACACTGACATGTACAAAGAACACGACATATATGTACCTGTACTGGAGTGATGTAAGTGCTTGTGTTATGTTGCGGATCATAGCACCTGACAGTAACCTTCCCCTTGTCCAGCCGAGTGAGTGGAACATCTGTTTGCCTGACTATGGATGTACCTATTACTAGTGTGTTGGGTATGTTGTTTTGCCTTAGGGTCTGTTGTGAGGCACACTGCTTTGGTGTATTATGTGTTTTCTGGCATGTGCTTGGAGGTGCATGTTGCTTGCTTGTCTGCTTAGGAGGACACGCTTTCTTTTTCAGATTAATATTTGTATTCTCTGAGTATGGTAATGTGTATTTATGTGTGTGTTTTGCTGGTGCTTATATTGTAGGTCTATGTGAGACTGTTGGTGTTGTGGTTGTATGACCCTACTCCTCTTGACTGTATTGTCCAGTATTAGGTTGACAGAGCTTAGCCACCGGTTTGACCCTGTGTGTGCCAGCATGTGGTGCATCAACCCATATATGATATGGTCATGGCCTATGCATACAATACACTCACAATACACCTAGTATGATAAGCCTGCTGAGGTTAGCAAATGTGAAAAAAACCTTTGGGCAAACTGTCAGTGAGTATTGTCTGTATTGCACCCTGTAACTCCATATTGCTTGCTGAAGTGTAAAGACATACTTAGTTTGGATTAAGAACCCCGCACTTGCCAACTGTGTGTGTGTGTGTGTGTGTGTGTGTGTGTGTGTGTGTGTGTGTGTGTGTCTGTCTCTCCCTGGGGGAGAGAGCAACCTTTTTGCAGTCTACTCACACCCCTTAAAAGTGGTATACTCATCTTTGTCAAGTCTGATGATGTTACCATCCTACAAATATACCTGTAGAAAGGTGAAATTCTCATAATGTGTGTAGTGTGTTGTGTATTGCTGTAATATCATAATGTAGTTGGGTAGGGGTTTGAATCCTGCACCTGCAAACTGTGAGTGTGTGCCTCCCTGGTGAAGAACAACATTTTTGGAGACTACTCACACCCCTTAAAAGTGGTATACTCATCTTTGTCAAGTCTGATGATGTCACCATCCTACAAATATACCTGTGGAAAGGTTAAATACCAGTAATGTGTATAGCATGTCATGTAAATGTGTACTGCTGTAATATCATAATGTAGCTAGGTAGGGGTTTGAATCCTGCACTTTTTGAGTGTATGTGTCGCCCTGTGAAAGCACAACCTTTTTTAGAGACTACTCACACCCCTTAAAAGTGGTATACTCATCTTTGTCAAGTCTGATGATGTCACATCCTACAAATATACCTGTGGAAAGGTGAAATCCCAGTAATGTGTATCGCACGTCATGTAAATATGTACTGCTGTAGTATTGTTAAGTTGTGGTTTGAATCCTGCACTTGCTGAGTGTGTGTGTTTCCCTGGGGAGGAGCAACCTTTTTGGAGACTACTCACACACCTTAAAAGTGGTATACTCATCTTTGTCAAGTCTGATGATGTCACCGTCCTACAAATATACCTGTGGAAAGGTAAAATTCAAGCAATGTGTATAGTGTGTCATGTAAATGCATACTGCTATAGTATCATAATGTAGTTAGGTAGGGGTTTGAATCCTGCACTTACCAACTGTGTATGTGTCTCCCTGGGGAGAAGCAACCTTTTTGGAGACTACTCACACCCCTTAAAAGAGGTATACTCACCTTTGTCAAGTCTGATGATGTCAGCATCCTACAAATATACCTGTGGAAAGATGCGATTTCAGTAATGTGCATAGCACGTCGTGTAAATGCGTACTGCTGTAATATCATAATGTAGTTAAGTAGGAGTTTAAATCCTGCATTTGCCAACAGTGTGCGTTTCCCTGGGGAGGAGCAACCATTTTGGAGACTACTCACACCCCTTAAAAGTGGTATACTCATCTTTGTCAAGTCTGATGATGTCACCATCCTACAAATATACCTGTGGGAAGATGAACTCCCAATGACGTGTATAGTGTGTTGTGTAAATGCATACTGCTGTAGTGTCGTAATGTAGCTAGGAAGGAGTTTGAATTTTGCACTTGCTGACTGTGATTGTGTGTGACACCGTTAGTCAATGTGGAGTGGGTTTTGATTTTTCTAGTATATGACATATCACAATGACAACTGTATGCACATTACACATGTAAGGTAGCTGTGGGGCAAAGCCATATACATACATGTGACCACAATTATTTCATAGGTGGGTACTCTGCTTTCTCCATGAAAGCATCTGTTATCTTTGCCAGAGCGTGCTGGCACTTTCCAGACCTTAGGTCACTTCTGTATGCTTGTGACAAACTTAGCCCCTGCAGTGATCCCTGGGCTACATCTTCTGTTTCACATCCACTCATCACGGTTTCTATTGAAGAGTGTGAGTGAGGGTTTATGCTTGAGGTATATTTGAATCCTGTTCCAAAGCAAGCAAAGTCTGGCAAAGACAACTAATCATTATAGGTGTGCAACAACCTCTGTGGATCTGCATGCAAACCCTTTATTGCTTATGTGCTCCACAGAGGGAGTTCCAAAACCCTTTGGTAATGTGATTATCAAAGGAGAGAGGACTAAACACATGGCTCTATGTATACATTAGTACCTGTTCCACATTTTGGGAGCTACTATCTATGTGGTCCTCTGGGGATACTTTGTTTTCTAAAAGTGGATAACTATGCTTTCTTTGGCTTATAGCTTTACAGCATGAGTTTGACACCAGGTATCTGTCTCTATGATACCCTTTTGGAGGATGTGTGTGTCATCTGGAGAATAAAGTATAGCCCACAGTATGCATTTTCATCAAACGTGGGCAGACATATCCCTACTGTGTTTGCTTGTACCTAAGAAAGCTATATGCCAAACATGAGTGGTCTCA
This sequence comes from Protopterus annectens, assembly GCF_019279795.1. Lineage (NCBI taxonomy): Eukaryota > Metazoa > Chordata > Ceratodontiformes > Protopteridae > Protopterus > Protopterus annectens. The sequence goes on along the minus strand of NC_056733.1, from coordinate 478,937,628 downwards.
GGACTGAGTGCAGGGGAATACCACTTGTTACTGGCATAGAATTGTACATGAAGGCTGCAAATGTTACTGTGTGTCCTACATCTGTGCATCAGTTGTCAATCCATCATCTAACAATCGTTTATGGTCAGTCTGTTGAGGTTATGTATAATACCAGAATTTGGGATGGGTATGAATTTCTGGTGAGCTATAGCTTGGCTGCGTGGACCTCCCCTCCCTCACCTATAGCCTTGTTAACTGTCTTGAAGTCTACTAGGTGTAGGAGCCATAATCTGGCCTTTAGAGAACCTAAGTGGGTATGGTGCAGTGTTTGCAGGTTCATAATGTCTCTGTTAATGAGTTCCATAATGCTGTGCTCCATAGCCTTCCAGTTTGGCTTATAGGGTGAGAGTTTCCAGGATCTGTTGTAGTTCTACCCTTAATCAATTTATGTTAACATTTGCACTGGGTGTGACGAGGGTGGACAGGATTAGGAATAAGTATATTACAGGGTCAGCCTAGGTTTGAAGGTTAGTAGACCAAGCCAGATAGGCAGGATTAAGTTGGTTTGTACATGTGCTGAGGAGGGATGCAGAGTATATTGTGAAATAGATGCTAAGGATGAAGCCACAAGGTAACAGGAAAAGAGGAATGCCTAAGATGAGGTTTATGGCTGTGGTGAGAGAGGACATGCAGTTGGATGGTGTGACAGCGCAAGATGCAGAGGGCAGGAAGAAATGGAAACAGATGATCTACTGTGGTGACCCCTAATGGGAGCATCCGAAAGGAGAAGAAGAAGAAGACGTTGTAGCTCAACCCTTGTGGACTGTGAACACCATTACCGTGCATCATTCCACAAGTATGTAACCTGTATATAGGCTGCATCTGGACAGAGTGTTTAGGTGAGTGGTGACTTCTTATGTCAGCTTGTGTATGACACAGCCAGGAACACTGTCCAGTATCATTGCCACTGTGGTTTGGACTTTGGTAAAGAGATGTTTTAACTAGAGTGTCTGAATCAACAAGTTTTACATTCTTCAGGTCTGGAAATGTGGCCCTTGTGTAACGACAGGGTGGTGAAATCTGCATTCAAACTGTCTGAAAAGAAATTGGTAATGTCAGTCAGATAAGTGTACTTTGTGACCATTTACATTAACTGTGACCCAATCTGAGATTTCCCCTGTAGATTATAAACAACACTAAAGAAAGCTTTAGTGTTGTCTTTGGAATCCTTGCCATTTTGTATTTTGAAGCTTGCCTTGTATGTTTAATGAGGGCTTGTATTTTCCCAATGATACTGACCAGAGAGGTTATCCCTTCTTGGTATGTAACTCTTTTTTGGTACAACTTCACACCTTCTATTATATAGTTTATGGCAGGGGTCCATGAGACTAATGCACTTTTACTGTATAAGTGAGAATTTCTTGTGTTTGTGATAGCACGGTCCATGCAACCCTGTAGGTGAACAGTGTGCATTACTAAAGGATTACGCAGCTGGGACAGTGTTAACCTTAGTAATGCAAACCAATGACAGATAGCAACAACAGCATCACCCACAGCATAGTGTCAACCCGTGTCATACACACACATGCGTACTCAAGTTCCAAAATGTGTGTAGTACAATGCAAACTGGCCACCAATAGAAACTATGGAGTGTTAACACTGGCCAATACAGGGCATGTCACCCTGCCCATGTGTCCAATATGCATGTACATGCAGACAGTGCACCACCATCATGTTCACAAATGGACACCTGCAAATGTGTATTGCACACACCCCACACTTACTGTTCACTGTATAACGCATGCTGACACAACTACATACATCAGACAAGTGGCACATGGGCAAACAAAACACAATTGGAATAAACACTGGCGAAAACAATACAACATTGCTAATTACAGCTTTATTGCATCCATGCCTGCTCAGCTACACCTTCAAGGATATCATTACACTTTACTGCTGACAACATGCTACACATCCAACCATTGCTATACTTTTTTAAAGTCCCCCTGTGCATCAGCAGCATATTAGCCTGTTTCTGCATCAATGTTACAGATGACAGGAGGTGGCACAGATTTCATCATATGCACAGGGTGTGTTGTTGGTTTGCCAGAGGCCTACACTGAGCCATACAATCGACATGTGTGTGTGAGTGTGTTTGTGAAGGCCATGAGTACTGTTATGGGTCAATGTTGATGTCATGTGTGCGGGTATGTGTTTGCCCTAGGTTTCTGGTTTATGTGTGTGTGTCTGCCTGCAAACAGTTCCACCATGTGACTGCCATATACAGGGATTTGTGAGACAGCTACAGATTGTACCTGGCAGGCTTTACAGATCACCGTCTCTGGCCACGGATATGGAACCTGTGCCTGGCAGGGGTGCTACAGACAGTATCAGGTACTAATCCAGATTGGGTACTATCCAAAGAGGTTGACAAATGTCCACTGGATCCAGGTCCCTGCTGGGACTGGCCAAAGCCATGTGCATGTGGTCTGCTAGGACGGTCTGTGGACTGCCCTCCACAACATTGCTGGGGCTGGTACTGGCACTACGGGAGTGGCTGCGACTTGCTGGACTTCCACGGTGACCTCCAGCTGGTGATGTTGCTGGCATACATCCATGTTGACATCTCAACCATCCCGCACTGTCCTGACACATGGACATGACATTATGGAAGACATCCAATGTCTCACCCCAACGTCTATCAATGACCTCAGTGTTGTTACGTATGGCACCTGCTAGGTCACGGATACTGTCATTACAGAGGTGTAATGAGACTTCTGTGCCCTTAGCCCTGTTTGGTGTACCTCTTCATTCGTGTTTGTGCCTCCATGACAGCCTGGAACATGCATGTGGTAGAAAGAGTTGTGGCACGTCTGCCGAGAACCCCTGGGCATCTGCCTATGTGGTACCATTCCAGACATCTGGCTATGGCTGCTGTGTCCTGATACATGTGCCATAGATACCACACTGTCCTGGTCAGTGCCAACCGTACACTGTCCCTCAGCTAACGGCAATGGTGACGATAGATGTACAGGCAGTATGACTGTGTGCATGGATGAGGTGGAGACTTGTGTACTGTCAATTGGTGGCCCAATAACAAATCCTGACAAACCTGCCTGTACCTCAACACACCTATCCTCATGATTGCTGTCTGTCTCAGTGACATCAGGTTCCCTGCTATACTGAACTAGCCCCACCTAGTCACATGCGACAGGAAAACACTTTAAGACCTGAACATGACTTCAGACCACATGCACACATGCGCACATGCGCACATGCGCACATGCACACACACAAAACTACACTCCTCACGAAAGCAGACACACAAAACACCAGCAATCACAGAACACACATAATAGCAGGTGATGGTGGGGTACAGTATCACAAGCAAAACAGTCATATCACACATGTCAGCATGCAGGATATGTGTTGCTCAACAGCATGCAGTGTAAGTGTAGTCAGTCCTTGTTACTAACAGTATACATGGCTTTGATGCATGTGTTTTGTTATTAGGTGATGGCCCTCCCCCTGGAACACAATGCATACATGGACACAACATTGCTGTGCACGTATTCATAACCCTGTGATGTACTGTGCACCATAACTCACAGGTGTACATACCATTGCTGGATGTGTATCTGTGTGTCAGATAGGTATCCAATGCTGATTACAGCCTCTGTGTCTTTAGCAAATAATTGTGGACACATTTTAACACATGCATGATGAGTGTTCACACAACATCATCAGTGGTGCATGGATAATTGATGGAATACCATTCGGCCACATACATAATGTACGGTACTTATGGTGAGTGTAGCTCATATTGTGGACATGCCAGTCTCATCCATGACATGGCATGCTAAAACACAACTGCATATTTAAACACTACACATACCCAATATGTGTCATATGACCTAGCCACTCAATAGCATCACAAGACATATATGTGTCATTTGTGCAAATGGTGATTGGTATGCATACTGTTTAGAGGTGCATATGTGTGCACACACGCATCATTATGGTATGTAGCAATGACAGCTATATGTAGTACCGTGGTTACAATAACTGGATGGGGTATAGTACCATAGGCCATCATCATGAAGCATTAGGTGGTCACTCAAGTCTACAAATGTTTCACAAACCATCACTAATCATGCTGTGCTGGAACTGTACTACCATGGCTAAATTCACCATTTCACAACCAGTTGTTACGTGAGTTTGTAAGGAGGCCAATAAGGAACATTCCCTGACATGAATGTGTAGTGTGTTGCAGAATATTTAAATGCCCCAGGATAGGCCTCTACCCCTCAGGTATATTATGTGTAATGTGTGGATGCGATTTTGGATACTGGAGTGTGTCTTTACAGAGGGTTTGGGAATCCTTTATGTATAGCATGTTAAAATGCTCTGTGTATGACATAGATGTGTATGTTATGTGCATGTTGAGTATCAACTGTGCCTATCCAATGGTCACTACAATCTAGCCACATTTGTTTGAGATGGTGTGGGTATTTCATGTGTTTGAGGCAGCTAATCGCATTAGTGAGATGTGCGTGCTCTTACACCAAACATGCACAGCATGCATTATGGGTAGGTGTGTTACATGTGTACATGGCCTACACCTTAACTATGACATGCACTTTTTATTTACAATAATAAATGTATAACACTCTCACCAGCATCTGTCCACTGCCTTGATGTCACCCCAGAGGTACCTACATAGAGATGAGACAGTTTGTCAGTGGCCACAACTGTGGCATTGCTACTGTGTGTTTGCAATCTTACAGTACAACAACAGTTTACATTCACAGGGCTACAGATTATGTTCCAAATGATCAGTATTGCACAACAACAGGCTCCACATCTTTGAACGACACACTCCACATCTCACATATGCATGATCTACCAATACAGATAACAGTAGTCTACAGATATGCCATGTTACCTGCATGCTCCATGTGTGCTTGCTGGGTGGCTCCAACCTCCATCATGGTGTATGTCTGCTGCTGTTGTTGTTGGGCAGTTGCCACCAGGCTCATGAGCAGCTCCTCCACTCTGGTGAGGGGGGATGGATATTAACACCACCCCCTGTTGCAAGCTGTTCTCTACACACTTCAGTGGCATGCTGACGGACATCTCTGAGAAGATCACTGCAGTGGTGGCATACCTGCTCATATGTGCAGTTATGCAGGTCTACCTCATTGATGCTGCGGACAAGATCTTGCCACATTGCAGTACGCTCCTGCTGGTCCTGGCTGGTTCCTGAAAACATTAGATGGCAGTGCTGAATCATACTGCTAGTGATGATATCATCTTCAGCACTACTGTAACTCGGGTTCTTGTGGTGGGCGATGATCCCTGGAAGACATAAATACAAAAATATATCTGAGCAAGTCATATGGTACATTTAACATTATACAGTACAGATATCACTGAACTGCCATATATAGCAACCTATAAGCTAACCTAGAGTGAAACCCTGTAACTGCCACTTATCACTGCTCACCCCACAACTGCTTGAAAGTGCCTTGCTCGCTCTCTATCTAATGAACCATGTTCTGCACAAAAACAAAATAAAATCACTATATAAGACTATACAAGAGTACCTGGCACACTGTATGCAACATGATGAACCACCTAGCCACAGCAGATATACATCAAGCTGATGTGTAAAGAAATATATCATCCATCACAATCAGTGAAAGGTCCAGTAAATGTATTACTATTATACCACACAACTTGTTAATGCCAAACCTGTGGCCAAAATATATGCACAATTGGGAATATAGGTCACATACTGCTGTAGTACACTATGAATGTTGCTAGATACGCAGTTATATGTATTACCACACATATGTCAAAGGACATGTTACAGACATACCCACACACACATCAGACATAATTGCAGGACACAAAGGTATGACAACCCAGATAAGCTTTCAGTGTGTACTATACAGTACTGTGTGTCAGTACTTACACAACCTTAATCTTGAGAAATGTAATCTGTGATGAATACAGGGACCACACAAAACAGTGGATGCAAGCAATGTGGACATACACCATACTTTGCTGTTCAGGCCCAGAGCTTCAATTAGTACTACAGTACACACAGGATTTGCATTCAACATCGGTACCAATCAATAATCATAGATGTAGTGCTTTAGCCTCCAATGACACACACTAGTTAAAACCAAGGGACTTAATTACACTGTATGCAATAACACTTGTTCTGCCTAGCAACAGAATACACAGCTTTTGCTAGGATCAGTAATACCATAACATAAACAGTTTCCCACAAAGCTATCCCACAGATACATATCTCTGATGTATTCACAAATATATTAACCATCACAGTCAGTCAACAGTACAGAGAATCTATTGCAACAAGTAGATGTAGGTGTGTATGAGTATATATATATATATATATATATATATATATATATATATATATATATATGTGTGTGTGTGTGTGTGTGTGTGTGTGTGTGTATATATATATATATATATATATATATATATATATATAGGCACATATACATTTCACCTTTCATAGTAAGAATATCAATTATACAAAGGATGTAAGGTGTACTGTAATGTAATAAAATTGCACAATCTTGGGATAAATGCACTGAAGGTGTTCACAGCCCAGGTAGCTTTAGCAGGACTTATTGGCTTCAACATTGCAAACTGAACAAACCACCCACAGTGTTTAACCACCATATGTCATATACCAGCACTGTATGCTGTCCGTTTGTCACACACTAAAACCTTCATACAAATATGCGCATACTAACCTTCACCAACATATATATCTCCCCCCTTCACAAACAGTTGCAATATGTCTCCTGCTCTATGCACATATTTAAATATGAATATATATAACACATATATATTTCTCCGTATGTGTGTGGCATACACACACATGGTCCACACTGTTGTAAGTCCCCAGACCTCACAGCTGAACTGTTGGGCCTTGCTGCAACACAAACAGGTGTCACATATGAACACAGACTAACATTAGGGGGATATATGGCAACAGATGCTAGATAAGCATACTAGACTGCTACAGCAGCTGTCAATGCTAAGCTACACTTTAATATGACTATCATGCATGTGTTGTTCTGTCACACCCATGTTTATATAATGTCAGCGCTAATCTCCCCAACAGCCATTGGCCACACTACTGTACAGAACACCGATAACATGGATCAGATCTTTGACATTTAATGCTAAGCTACACATTTCACAGGTATGTCCCACTGCCCACAGGTACACACAGTATTGTCCATAGCAGCAGTTAAGCAGGACATCTGTGCATAAAGAAGTACTGCTGCCACATATGAATGTTTCACATTATGTAGACTATTCTTCAGTAACATCTACTACATGCCAGTAAATACATATGTGTCACATACCTTTCCTTTGTATAATTTGGTAATATTTCTTTCCTTTTTTCTCTCTCTCTCTGTCTCTCTCTCTCTCTCTGTCAGTCTCTACAATAGAGTGATTGAGTTTGTTGGCAGAGATTGCAGCCTGCTTTTGTATGAATTTGCACATGAGCATGTGATGGCCTCTGCACCAATTAGTGGCCACCATTTGCTAATTGCATGCAGCCTTCTGTGTAGTAATTGCAGTAATCACTGTCATAACAACCCAGTACTATAAATTGCTGACTCATGTAGGCGTGGCCCTTTCAGCTTTCCAAGATGGAGATCATTCTTGTTTGTTGTGGACATCATTGTTTAAGACAGAAGGTTGGTATAGTTCTTATATCAGAAGCCAGGGGTGTAGCCAGAGATTTACATTTTGTACTCAGACCTAATGTTGCTGCTTCCAGTACCCACTTGTCAGTGTAGAAATGTACTCACCCCTCAAAATGCTACCCCAAGATACATGGAAAGATGTACTTTCTTTTCAACTGTAACACTTAACTGCCATGCAAAGCTAGTTATAGAAATGTATTCCTTTGGCACAAGAATTGTTTGTGAACTGCTATACTGTGAATATTCATTTACTCAGTTCTAAACAGTTTGTGTTTTTTTAGTGTTGACATGAGCACAAGCTGCTCAGAAAAACTGGACAAATTTTAGTACAGTGAGTATGCTTACCTACATCCTTGGTAGACCATGCACACACAGGTATATTCTACATTTGGGTAGGGTTGCAGAAGTACAGAGAGTGTAAGTAGTATTGTGTGGATTTTATCTTGCTGGACTTACAGGGTTGCTGTGTACATGTTAGTTTATCAAGGCAAGTAGTCTGTTTGCATAACTCCCAACTGTGGACCTATCCACATGATAGCCAGAGAATAGTCTGTTATTTTTTGTCTGTGCACCACACAGGTCTTTTCAGCAATAGAGCAATGGCATTCTTACAGTTGGTTGCTACCAGTACATGGCTACATCCATTTGTATTTCAGTGTTGGATTCCTACATAAGGGTATGCTTCCGAAACTCCTTCCAAATCTATTTGCACAGTGTGTAACATCAGAAAGGCTAATATGCCTCTGTGTTTCTGCCTCTGCCAGACCTCTTAACCAATCAGGTACATATTTGAACAGAATCAGGGAAAAGTCAAGAAAAAGTCAGGGACAATCAGGGAGACCTTTAAAATATTAGGGTCATTAAGTTGAAACATTGAGAGAATCAGAGCATATGAATTGATACACCTTTTCTGAAGTAAAAGAAGTGTCTAACTCTTAATTATTGTCATTATTCATTAAGTGTAATTTACCACCTTTCTGCCCAAAGTCAGTAGTTTTAGGAGGGATTCAGAGGGACAGAGCTAAAATTTGGGTCAAAATCAGGGACATCCCTGAAAATTAGGGACAGTTGAGAGGTATGGCCTCTGCCCTAAACATATATGCCAGTGTTTGTCCTGCTGTTGTACTGTGTGGGGTTGTAAAGTGATGGTGTAGCATTATTTCCTGCTAGAATGGCTGTTTCTCTTATCACAGTCATGTAATGTAATCCCACAACAACTGTTGGTCAACATCCACAGAACAAGTTGTGTGGTATGGTATTCCGAATTTTCCTTTACATTCACTCATTCTGATGCATGATATAATTATTTAAGCACCAACTTGATGTATATCTACTGTGGCTTAGTGGTACTTCATGTTGTGTAGTGTGGGCAAGGTCTGGGGTTCGAGACTTACAGAGGTGTTTTATTTTGCTCCTGAGCAGAACAAGGGCCCTCACATACAGAGTGACTAAGGCACTTTTAAGCAGTTGTAAGCGGGTTTGCACGGGTTTGCGCAATGCTTAGCATTGCTTAGCCAAGCGCAAACAAGCGCAAACCCACACAAACCCGCTCACAACTCCTTAATAGTGCTTACTCCCGCTCAACCCCGCACTAATTTCTTTGAAAGAAAAGAAAAACGGGGAGATAAGGTAGTGGTGAAAAAGGGGCACAAAGAGGGAAAGACAGTATGGAAAATAGCTCGGGATGTGCAGGACGGGTGTAAGGAAGGTCCATAGCTGCCCATTTCTCCAACAGCATCAGCTGTGCATATGCAATAAATTTGGAGGTAGATATGAACCCTTCAACCCCTGAGAGAGGGGTGAGGACAACAAAGTATGTTGTAATAAAACATAAAAGCACCACCAAGAAGTAAACGCTCCTGTGACCCTCAAAATAAAATAAAGAAACGCCAAGGTAACAAGCATTCACTGGAGCGACCCACGGCGATTGCCAAACTTAAAATGGTCTTAACGTACTGTGATACACGGAACTAAATATAAAACTATAAAACGGATTATGTAGAGACAATAACACGACTATGAAGATATAAATCAATTTATTGAAGTAAGCACTTTCACCACTTGGGCTTCATCAGACTTTTCAAGTAGCAGTAAAGGCAGATATTCAAATACTGTTGTTTACCTACTGATTGGTCTTCTAAATATTGACGTCATCACTGACTAATTCACTAAAATATATGGGAATACATTGTTATATGCTTACAAGAGTTTTTTATAGCATCTGTGTTGCACAGTTTGTGTATTGTAGTATACTAGGTTTTAGTTTGTCTGTAGTCAAGTTGTTAATGTTTATTAATCCGTATATGTCTTCATGCTAGGTTTTATATACAGCCATTACATTGGAAGGTATTGTGAATGTTATACTTATTGCCATTATTTTAGTATGTACTTTACACACATTTGTTTGATGTTTTAATGATTGTTTTATAAGGCTTTAAATTTTATTTTGAGAGCATGAAAATGCGTTGTTGTACATAATGGTTTTAGCAGTGAGTCTTTAACTTTGTAGAGTGAATTAGTCTGTGATGACGTCAATATTTAGAAGACCAATCAATAGGTAAACAACAGTATTTGAATATCTGCTTTTACTGCTACTTGAAAAGTCTGATGAAGCCCAAGTGGTGAAAGCGCTTACTTCAATAAATTGATTTATATCTTCATAGTCGTGTTATTGTCTCTACATAATCCATTTTATAGTTTTATATTGAGTTCCGTGTATCACAGTACGTTAAGACCATTTTAAGTTTGGCAATCGCCGTGGGTCATTCCAGTGAATGCTTGTTACTTTGGCGTTCCTTTATTTTAAAGTATGTTGTAATGCCAATTAAATAACATTTCATGTGTCCAGTGAACATGTGTGCAAAATGGGCAGCTATGTATGGGGCGTAATTTTTTTTTGGGAGCAGATTGCCCTTTTTTTTTTTCAGGTGAGAGTGAAATGTGGGGTAGGGGAGGTAGGTATATTTGGGGAGGTAGGTTGGGGAGGCAAACAGACAAGACAAACAAGATGCATACAGGGGCAGTATATGACACATGTGGTGGGTGAACACCTTTGACAGGGAGGGATGTTTGGAAATCGCAAGCCCATGAGCCCCCAGATGGAAACAGTGGGACTGAGGTCCCCAATCATGGGCAGTCACCACTGCACCTTCACGGCCCAGAGGGTGGCTGTGCTGGGGGTTGTGTAGAAGGGACAGGCTGACCTGGGAGTTATGCCACTCAGGCCTCAAACTGGCATAGAGGTTTTGCAACAGAACGTTCAATCTCTCTACGCACCACAGCCCGGACCATTCAAAGGGTGATAGGTGCCCCTCTACCGACGCTTGAACGAGGGGGGCCGAGCCCCATCCTCTGCAGCTCTTCAACCTGAAGGTGGCACAGGGCCAATGGATGAGGAGGTCCCAGGCTGGGCACCAGATCTGTTGGTGCCAGGTGCCATTGCCAGCTGAGGTGGGACAGGTGGGTCCGCTGGGACCGGCCTTCCCATACGAACTATGTTTTGGAGAGTTTAATAAAGATATGGGTTAGCAACAGTCAACAGCATTCCCAATTAGTTATAACAGCATGCAGAAGTATTTCCATTAAACCAAAACACCAGATTTTCAACAGCTGAAAAGCAAGCATAACACATGCATATATAGAACAATAGTGGACATTACAACAGCATGCAGGTTTAATTGATGGCAACAGGCCACCAATATTGTGGTATTTTAACAGGGCACATGCATAGAAATAAATGCAAATATTTATAAACCAATAAGACGTATGTCCCAACAAATGTTTTGAGATTAGACATACCGATTGATGTGTGGAATTGCATTTTTAAGCACATACAGTAGGGTGGGAAAAGACAGGTCAATTAACAACTTATATATCCTTCTAGTTTTCACTACATTCCTATTAACTGCAGTTATATGTCCCTTACATGTATTATTACACTACCCAATGTCCTTATATTGTGCAATTGGATTTTGCTAGATCATTATATACATGAGCTGTATCTTACATACAAACTGTCCAAGATGTAGATGTTACTGCAACATATTTTGAGAATTGCTCACACACACTACTGCTAAGATGGTACACTGACAGATCTGCTTTCATATAATTATCTAGATATGTTCAGGTGAAAGTATCAGTTATATGTTAACAGCTCCCTACATTTCTGGCAGCACACTGACATTTCTGCGGAACACAATACCAAGCTACTCATGTGCCAGATTAAGCTGTACATGCCGGGCATGAACCAACAGTTGAGGGCTGTAAATATGCATAAAAGCTACTGGCATTCCCTTCATCCACATTATATGGGCCTACCCAAGTGTGGGTTGACACTGCTTAATACAACAATACCATTTGTAGAATGCAACAGTACAACAACATAGCAAAGAAAATGACACAGACGCACTCCAGGAATTATACATTTATTAAAGGAGTATTACACCTTTATTTATTGGGTTAAATGACTTTTTGAAGGCTCTCTCTTTTATTTTATATAACAGTACATGCAGAATACTTACTAACCTGCCTCATGACGCAGCCTTTGCAGCCTATCTTCATGGGCTTGCAGGTTCATAGCCCGGTCACCTGCAGCTATGAAGTAAATGCAGTGATATTGAGAAATACCTATCCATAGTATAGACAAGCATGGCAATTCTTAACTACTTAATATAATGGCTACTTACTCAGTACTGGGGCATTAGGCATCATACGGGATTCCTGGATCGACTGGTCCAGTTCATCACCCCAGTGCTGCTTCAGGTCAGAATGATGATGCCTGACCTGCTCACCAGTCCGAGGAACACCAGTGGCACTGGTGAGATCATGGGCAAGATGGTTCCAGGCCTCCGTTTTATACTGAGTACCCTGGTACTGGCCCTGCAGGAGTCTTTCCTCATGTTTGTGGACAAGGAGCCAAACCATAATTTTGGACTCCTGGATGCCCCAGTGTTGCTCTCTAAATCGAGTGCCTTCACCCACACCGGCCATGCTGACTGCAGAAGGAAGCTACAACCAGTTATAGCACGTATTCCCGCCTGTGGAGATTAAATATGCCTCATTTCCCGCACTTATTTGTGATTGGCCAGTTTTGAAAAAGCTCAGCTGTGGGCATGCCTGCTTAGCTAATGTTGGCAATGTTTAAAATCCCTTTGATAGATATGTCTCTGTTGAAAGTGCATGTTTGTGGAATGCTGTCATGGCTTAGTGGTTAAGTACTGTGACTATAGTGCACAGTGTCCTGTGTTCGAGCCCTTCCACTGCTTTTTATTTTCCTGCTGGGCAGACCTGACTGGTTAAGGAACAGCAAAGCAGGTGTGAGCGTGTTTAACCGACTTTGCTCGACTTTGCCCAACTTTGCTCGACTTTGCTTAATGTTGCCCAACATTGCTCAACATCGCCTGATGTTGCCCGATGTTGCGCTTGTTAGCGCAGTGCGCAGCTATGTGCAAAATGCGCTGGTTAGCATGGTGTGCAGCTACGTGCAATTGTATTTAAATATGCTGAATACTGGTAAAATGTGCTTAGCAGTGCTTTAAATTGCTTAAATAGGGTACTCATACCTCAGAATGCATAAACATTTCACCTTCATATATATAATTCTTGCACCACTACATTTAACATTTCAATGCTTTTTATAAAACTTATACATAAAAGATGTCAGGAAATATTTTTGTATACAGATTTCCCACAGAAAATGGAACATGTAGTAGTGGGACTCGAACCGGGAATGCCTCCTCTTTGTACAAAGGCTCTAACCACTACGCTATTGCTATGTTGCTTAATTTGCATATATTTTTCTTATTATCCTCTTCTGGTGTCTAAGCTGCTAACTATAGCTAAGCAATGGGCAAACCCAAGCAAACCCGTGCAACTACGGGCAGCTATATCGGAAGAAAAAAAAATTATTTTTATTTTTTTATTTTGTAAGTTGTTTAACATATGGGGGAGTGTAGTGTTATATTGTACATATGTGAGCGGACTCACTCGTGTAACTGGAAGTTGTGGCATCTCTTCATTGCAGGGGCGTGGATTTTTGGACTGCTTGGCAGTCCGACATGCCCCCTACACTCGTCCACACTCCGTGTAAGCTTTAGAGTTGAGGCAGCACGCCCTCATTAACATTCATGGCATGCTGCCATCATACTCTTACACTGGCGCTTCCGTGTAAGACTAATCTAGTCTTACACGGAAGATTAGTAAATCCGGGGGTTAATAAAATAGTTTAGTACTTGTGTACAAACATAACACTAGACTTCTTCAGAACCTAAATGCTAAACCATTTTATTAAATCTTTTTTGCCTTTATTTTTTTCTGCAAGTATATATTTTTACTGTTTTTAGTTCTCAAATGTAAATCTGCAGTAAATGTTCTCAATAAGTCACTATCCATACCTCTACCAAAATCTCTGCTTATTTTTTATTTACTATGATGTTTTAAATTGAATGTATTGCTAATGTTTAATTGAAGCTTTTTTCATTTGGGCCCATGCTGAAAATGGGTCTTAATATAGTCAGAACTTCCCGGTTAGCAAATGGAAATACATTGGTAAGTAAGTAAATAAGGTAATGTGGTACAGTAGTTAATTGTGGCTGCTGTCCCTGACTAGAATGAAGAGCAGTGAAGTGTTGCTGCTCAGGACAGTGGGCCAGACCTCATCATTACCAGTGTATATTACCACAATATCTCTGTCATGGTTGGCAGTAATAGGATATGAATTGCTTCCTTGCATTGTTTTGTCCCATTTGTAGCAAGGCAATGAGATCAGCTGTGATCCTCCATCTGTGTTTGCCACAAAGCATATCTGTTACAATACACAGCTTCAGCTATCATTGGGCATTTCAAAATTCTAACAGCTTTGGGGACTTTGTCTTGTTTTAAAAATGATATATTAGTGGATTAGTTGAAGATAAGTGCAGGTTATTGTATACTGAAAAGAGTAAAAGAGGATTTCATTATTTTATAAAAGTTTACTTAAGAATTCTGTTGAACAGAACAGCATGATGTTAACAACCTATTACAGCAATTAAGACTTGTTTTGCAATAAGTGTATGAAATGTTACAGTGCATTTTTGGTCAGTCTTTAGCAGAGGATAGATGGTATAACCATGCTTTGGAAGGACAGAGATTGGCACCTAGCAGATGTAAATGTACAAACCAAAGACTCAAAAAGAAGTACCCAGAATATTTAATAATATATTAAAGCTGCTTTACTAAGGCATACTCAGTTCCATGTGCTTCTTCTTAGACATTTACAGGCAGTGTAGAGAAAAAAAAAGAGGAACATTTATGAAACATATAGTGCTTTATGCTTGTTTGAATGTATAAGACCTTATAACAACTTCAGCACCTATAAAACCATACAAGAATCCTTTGACATTTGGAATTAACACCTAGTACTAGGAAACTGTAGTTTTTTTTAACCAGGACAATTAATATCTGCACCAAACAGTTATTTTTCTGTAAAGTTGAATTCTGTGCCAGACTGCCTTTTATTTTTTAGCACTATATTTATCTTCCTGTATAGTCCATGTTTCTGTTTGATCTCCCTTAATAGTCCTGTACTTCTACGACTCCTCAACTAATGCCCCATCCCTGCAAAGCTTTTTACGTCATGAGTACCATTCTCGATTTGCCTAGTGTGGTATGCAAAAGAGGGTTATTGGTGTCATGTGGTGCATATTTCACTAATACCTATCTCTATTTCTCCTCACTTCCCAGCTAAATGTTCATGCAGCACCTAATGGTGGCCCAACAGACATGTTCACTCAGGTATATACACCACTGAAACTGCAAGATTCAGAATTCCTTTTACTTGACCTATAGATGCCCAGGTCCCTATTCCCCAGCAGGAGTCAGCAGTGAAGTAGCTGATTCCTCTTTCAAGCAGTGGTGGCTCCTGATTTCCTTTTTTACTTGGGCACAAAATGACCACAGTAGCTAGCTGGTAAGGCATGTAGGACATCTGAAAACTGAACAAAATAAATACATAAAGTAGAATACATGGTAACAATTCACCCACAATATACTGTTAAATATCAAAGATCATTTCCCTATATTTCCCTAATAAAAAATAAAAAAATATAAATGCACAAATAATACCTTAACATAATTTTCATATTTTGCTAATCTGCTCACATAGAGAATAACTAAATTTGTTATGCTCAAGGATTATGGTTTGGATATAGTGTTAGTATGCTACAGCACAGCAAATCACGTTGGTAGCTAACAATACAACATAAGTGGGAAAATGGCACAATGACATTTGTGCTTCAGTAAAAGGAGAGAGAAAGAATCTCATAGCACAAATTCAAGAATGGTAAGTTTTACCTGTTTTGCACTGATCAGATATTTGGATTTAATTTAAAACTTATTGCCAATTTTACAGTGCAAACACTGACAACCATTCCCTAAACATAACAAGATACAATCACATTAAAAATAGACTTTGCATGACCAAATGTAAACTTCTGTTCCATTGAAAGCCACATGTATTAGAAATCCTTTTGGCAACCCATTAAACTACAAGATACCTGCTGGGATCCATAGTAAAATAGCATATAGTGAAGCACTAATTGGAAACTATGTAAAAAGTACAGGAATTCAAAAGTTAAATGACTGACACATTTGCTAATACCCTGGGCCAGTACACTGGACACAAGTATCCCTTTTTGGGAACAGCCTAGGAGTACTGTCTGGTGAAGTAACTTGGTCAGAGTCACACAGAAGACAGCTGTCTGCTGAAGGAATCAAACCATGCACTACACAAAGTAGCTAATAAACAGCCCATAGCTTTACTCATCTGCACTAAGTGTCAGACAAACTGTTTTAGCCCAAACACAGTGCATTTCTCACCTCAGTACAATTTATTCACAGCTAAATGATAAACACACTCAGTATTCAACAAAACAAGGAGATCAAGGATCATATGCAAAGAACATGGCCTGTATGATGATGTCCCTATTTACTACAGTCAACTGCTATCTTTATGCCATGACTATTCTGGGATGCAGGAACCAAGTATTTACATAGTGGCATCTGTGTGTGTGTATGTGTCTATCAGTTATAACTTTTTATATGAATGTGTACACATCAGATGTGTGCTTGCAATCAAACGAATGAACACATGCATAATAACCTAGACATATGTTTAAGTTTGCTGCTGTGAGGACCATACAGTGCAACCCACCAAACCCCCATGTCCGCCTAATGTCTTTGCTTAAGATACCCACACATGAATTGGTGCAGCAATACCTATATTTATGGGAACATGATAAAATGAAGAGATTAGGAGTATGGATTAAAAATTATTCTGTCATGGCAGCTAAGGATATATGGGAAGACTAAACAAAAGATAATATAAAACTGAGCAACTGGAAGCTCTTGCCTATGGATATGGATGGCAAGATAGAACAGTAAAATGTTTTTAGTTCCCTTTAGTTTTATACACAGGTCAGGCATATGTTTATCAACCAGAGGAGAATTTGTCGATAGTATCTAACAAAGAGTTGAAGGATTTTATTTGGGAGGGGAAGAAGGCAAGAGTCAAGTGGGATTAGTTGATCATCCAAATAGAACAAAGAGGTTTAGGACTAACTGATTTGAAGGGATATTTTAGAGTTACATTGTAAAGTTTGTCATACATAGCACACGCAGAAAGTTGCAATTCAAAGTGGAAAGGAATGATGATGACACAGGGGGATTAATGCAAAAAATAAGGAAATAATGGGATTTTGGACACAGATCCTTAAGGCGAGTAACAGCGGTTCTACAGAATATTATATTCATAAAGTAGCAGAAAGTATACTAAGAACATAACAAGGGAGAAAGGATATTCTATCGATATGGACGACTGGAATTAAGAGAATAGAGAATAGGCTAGAGGGTGCTTGAATCTACTGGAGGAAACTGGCAAAGGAATCAAAGCATTGAGATCAAATAATTAGAGAGGGAATGGTAATAGAACAGGAGGAGGCCAAGAAGACATTTGGATTGCAGGCTAGTGATTGCCTTCCCTATCAGGAATTTATATCAGAGTATAGACAAAGAGAAAAGGATAGGGGAAGAAAAACCTGCACTGTTAAAAAGGGATAATTAATAGGGCATGTAAAATATTGCATGATAACAACAGGAACCAATCAGAAAAGATTGGGAAGAGAGATTAGATATGCAATTCACAAAGAATCAATGGGATGATGTACGTATGGCTGCCAAATATGTAGCAAAATCTAGAAGGTTAGGATTTTTGCATGGAACTGTTTGCATAGATACTTTTATGCCCCAAACAAACTCCAGAGAATTTTTCCTCATTGATTTCAATGTTTCCACTTGGGAAGCAATGGTGTAACTTGTCTTGAGTCCAATGTTTTCATAGATACTTTTATACCCCCAAGCAGACTCCAGAGAATTTTTCCTCATATAGATGGGAAATTTTGGAGGTGTGATGGCAAAGAAAGAGGTAATTTGAAACATATGTTTTGTGAGTGTAATGAGTTGGCAAACTTTTTGCCCTGGGATACAGGATCTGAATTGCCTAGACACATTAAGGCCTTGTTAACTTTAATTCTGGTGGCTGCCAAAAAAGCAATTACTAGAAAATGGAAATCAAAATCTAAACCAACTATACTTGAAGTTGTGAATATTATAACAGAGATAAAAGAACAGGAAGTGGAATCTTTAGAAAACAGTAGGAATAAATTACATAGAAAAAATGGAAATTGTGTGAACAATACATATAGAGAAATATTTTGGAGGAGGATTGAGGTTTAAGAGAGGGCAGGAATTGAACAATGTATGTAATGTTGCTTAGATTATATGATAAATAACAATATATGTGATGTTTAATGTTTGTAAATGTGAACTTGTTAATTTATTTATTTTACATTTGTTTACTGGGAAAATCTGACTGGACAGGGCTGCTCATTTTCAGCGGAGGCCTGAGGAGAAAAGCTCCATACAGTAGTAAGATACAGTAATAAAATACAGTAATAAAAGCATAATAAAGTACAGTAGTAAGTACAGTAATAAAATAAAAGAGTAGACAGTAAGCAGAGATAACATTTACAATACTACACAATAATAATGCACAGAGTTGAGAGAATGATGTTAGCAGATGACATTGGGATCTGTAGTGAGAATAGGGACCAGGTTGATGAGACCCTGGAGTGGTGGAGATATGGTCTAGAGAGGAGAGGAATGAAGGTCAGCAGGACTAAGACAGACTATATGTGTGTGAATGAGAGGGAGGATAGAGGAATGATGAGGATGCAGGGAGTAGAGATGGTGAAGGTGGATGAGTTTAAGAGTTTAAATACTTGGGATCAAGAGTTTAAGTACTTGGGAGTGAGGAGAAGAAGAAAGTACAGGCAGGGTGGAATGGATGGAGAAGAGTATCAGGAGTGATTTGTGACAGATGGGTACCAGTAAGAGTGAAAGGGAAGGTCTACAAGAGGGTAGTGAGACCAGTTATGTTATATGGGTTGGAGACGGTGGCATTGACAAAAAGGCAGGCGTCAGAGCTTGAAGTGCAGAGTTAAGGATGTTAAGATTTGCACTGGGTGTGACAAGGATGGACAGGATTAGGAATCAGTTAGAGGGTCAGCTCAGGTTGGATGGTTTGGAGACAAAGTCAGAGAGGCAAGATTGTGTTGGTTTGGA
The DNA here is from genome assembly GCF_019279795.1 of Protopterus annectens. Lineage (NCBI taxonomy): Eukaryota > Metazoa > Chordata > Ceratodontiformes > Protopteridae > Protopterus > Protopterus annectens. The sequence continues at coordinate 478,918,228 of NC_056733.1, read as the reverse complement.
CGTGCTGATGATGGATGCTGGGTATATTGGGAAAAGGATGCTAAGGATGGCGCTGCCAGGTAAGAGGAAAAGAGGAAGGCCTAAGATAAGGTTTATGGATGTGGTGAGAGAGGACATGCAGGTGGTTGGTGTGACAGAGCAACATGCAGAGGACAGGAAGAAATGGAAACAGATGAGCCACTGTGGCGACCCCTAACGGAACAGCTGAAAGAGAAGAATAATGTACAGAGTAATATAGACAATATCAGATTAAAATGATTGCAGCATTTGCACTACATTTTTTAGTTAAAATAATTTATACAAATAGTTAAGATTATATATGTAGTAAAAATGGTGTAAAGACTCTTTCACTAGATTATACTTTTGGTAAATATTGTCGAGTTTCTGTGCTCAGTGGTGAATATGTATGATGGTTGCATCAATAGGCACTCACAGTAAACTAAGAGAATGCAGTACTTTTAAAAGTAATATACATTAATGTGGTTTGATTACTTTTATATAAATGTAAGTTTGCCTATGTCACAAGTGATAATTCAATAAAAATTTAAAAAAAAGAATGAGAGACAAACACCCAAAATCAGGAGCAGATTTTACATATTGGCATTATATACTTAGAATGTTGTTAGTCTTGCAGATTTTACATTAACAAACATTTTCTAAAGGGTATGAAGTCTGAAACTCACACATTTGCCATTATTTAATGACTGTAGTGAACTACACTTTACCAGAAAGACACCCATTGTATGAGGAACAGACCACAAATATGAGAAAAAAAGAGTCAGGGAAAGTTGAGAATTATATCCTCTGTGCACACACACACACACACACACACACACACACACACACACACACACACACACACACACACACACACACACACACACACACACACACACACAAAATTACTAATACTTATATGACTGTACACTTCAATATTACTTGAAGATCAAGAGAATGAATACATTTATAATGTCTGAGAAATGTATTTCAATTTGTTGCTGTCAGAGCCATACAGTGCAACTCTCCTCTGTCCTCTCAACTTCTTAGCTCAAGAATCAGAAATAACACAAAATCAGAAACAGATTTTAAATATTTCTCTTACATACTTAGAAAATTGACAGAATAACAAGCTTTGCATTAGCAGCAATTTTGTTAAAAGGATACAAAGTCTGAAATCCACATATTTTTATGTTACAATGGGAGAAAAACATTATTTTTAACTATTTTGGGTCATCTCCACCATGGTGTTTATGTATTTGGTTTCTGGATTATATCTTTATTTTATGGAAGGGTTCTGAGTAAGGACTACAACAGTTTATTGACTATATGAATCAGACCACCTCTTTTCTCAGTTTCACTTATACCTTGAGTAAGACTGATTATGTCCTGTTTGGATGTTCATCTATCCAAAGATGTTGGTAATAGTAGATTCATTAATAACAATTACAGAAAGCCTACATATTCTAACAGCTTTCTACATTTTGATAGTTGTCATCCTATTTTTCATAAAAAGAGCACTGTGAAGGCTCAGTTTGTTCACCTTGCTAAGATGATTTTGGTAGATGAAACCTTTGTAAGTGAGGCAGGTGTTCTGACTGATATGTTTTGATCCAGGGGGTATCCTAGAGATTTAATTGACAGAGTATTTGAGGAAATCAGACTGAAAAGGGTTAGTGGTTTTCTGTCACCATTGCTGCATACCTCTGGAGACAGTGTCGTCTTACCACCTTTAGTAAGGATTAATGACTCTGACAGGGACTATACTTTGTCTTTTATTACTACTTTTACCCCTGAACGTTTGCAAATTGATAAAATCTTGTGTACCCATTGGCATATTTTTGCCTGTTATAATCTCCCGGATTTACTAATCTTCAGTGTAGAACTAATCTAGTCCTGCATGGAAGTGGCAGTTTAGGAGGAGGACGGTAGAGCGCCATGCATATTAATGAAGGTGCGCTGTCTGACCTCCTAGTCTTACACGGAGCGTGGATGAGTGCAGGGGCGTGTCTGAGAGCAGAGTTCTCAGAATAAACACGCCCCTGCAAAGTAGAACAGCAGAAACTGTAAATAAATGAGTGAGACTGCTCATAGGTGTCCGCATATCCCCACTAACAGTCCCCCATGTGTACAACAGGAACAGTGCATATAAATAAAATGAAGAAACACTTTATTTTTTTAAACCCAGAATACAGCTAACCATAGGTGCATGGGTTTGCCCATCATTTAGCTATGGTTAAAGCTGTTTAAAAGGCTGAAGAGGATAACAAGGAAGGTATATGCAAACAAAGCAGCACAACAATAGTGTAGTGGTCAGAGCAGCTGCCTAACAAGCAGGTATTCCTGGTTTGAGTCCCACTGCAGCACATTCAATTTTCTATGTGAAATCTGTATATTAACATTTTTTGACATTCTTTTGCAGTATAACCTACTAAATAACATTGAAATGTGAACCGGAGTACTGCATTAAATGCACATATGAAGTGTTAGTGTCATAATGAATAAGGCACTAGTAAGCAGGTTTAAGCACAAATAAGCAGTAGTAAGCATATATAAGCACTAGTAAGCATGTTTAAGTGCGTTTGCATGGGGGTAAGCATTGCCTACACAGATTAAGCAAAGTAGAAGCTAACTGAATGTAAGAAACTGTAACCAGAGGTTAGCATTACTTAGCTCCACACAAACCCACGCACATCCGCTTATAACTGCTTTAAAGTGCCTTAATCACTCTGTACCCAAAGGCCCGTGTTCTGCCCAGCAACAAAACAAACAGCTTCTGCAAGGCTCTTTTTCAGGACTCTATACACCACAGTCACAGTAGTTAACCACTATGCCATTAGCAATACATATAAATGAGGTATCAGCAAACTAATCCTCACCACAGGAAAATCAAATCAAACATGTGAACTGAATCTATGTACAGTGTGATGTTGTATAACCTGCCACAGAACATAAATATGTGAACTGGAGTACTGCAGTAAGCATAGATTTGAGGTGTTATTGCAATAAAGTGTAGAAGTCCCCAGGTCCCCATACAGTGTATGTACACATAATTCATGGCTACCAGACACATATAACCTGTAATGAATAATAAATCACTGCCAAAATGCAAATATAGTGCTAATTAACTATTACGCAATGCCAACCGCAGCACAGCTCAACTTTGTAAGTGTAAGCAATGTGTAGGGAAGCCAATTCAGTCTGCCCAGTGGTATACCTCTTTAAACAATGCCAGCCTTAGGTAAGCAGGTTTGCCCATAGCTTAGCCTTTTCAAAACTGGCCAATCACAGAAAAGTGTGAGAAATCGGCCCTACTTAAACCCAAGAGGCAGGAATACAGCTCATAACTGGTTGTAGCTTCCCCTTGCAGACACTATGGCAGTAAGGAGAGAAGGAGTGCGCTTCCAGATGCAGTGCTGGTGCATCCAGGAGTCCAAGGTCATGGCTGGACTCCTAGTTAAAGACCATGAACAGAGACTACTGCAGGACCAGTACCAGGGCTCCCAATATAAGGCAGAGGCCTGGGACCATCTCACCTGTGACCTCACAAGTGCCACTGGCATACCCCAAACTGGTGAGCAGGTCAGGCACTACTATACCGACCTGAAGTGGTGGAAGGGGGAACCTCTTGGAGGAATGGCTCCAAGATGCTAGAGCATCAGGGGATGTCCCAGCTGTGTGTAAGTATCAGTCCACTACCTGTTTAATAATAGCCATCTCAGGTATATCATGGATAGGTATGGCTAAATATTCCTCTTATGTCCCTCACAGCTGCAATGGAGCGGGCCGTGAACCAGGAGGCCCACATCTGCCACCTGGAGCATTTGCGACATGAGGCAGGTCAGTAATACTCGTGCTTTTACTGTCATAGGAAATAAAAATAAAAGTAGTAGTAAAGTAATTGCTAGTATAAAACCTGTATTGTTCAAGGCAAGTACTGCATATACTAGAGAATATGACAGGAAGAGTCTATTATTGTTAATAAGGCAATAAAAGTGTAATACCCTGACAAAACAGGTCTAACAGCTGGACTGTATGTGTATATTCTGGTATCATATGGTAATGTAGATTTGCAATCATGTAATACTACTGTAGTATTAAGCACTGTTATCCACACCATGCACCATAATGTAAATGTGTAAGAATGCCTGTATATGACAGGTATAATCCCCAGAGGTCATTTAGTACAACTGAGAGACACATAGACAGTAAACAGGGGAAATTCAGACAACAAAACTCGAACACCACATGCAACTGAGATGTGAACTGTTGTTTTATTAGCACACACAGCCACACCTTTGAATCCTGACAGTGGTAGTAGTCTGCATACAGAATTATACACCACGACTGTACAGATATGTCCAGAATGTCTATTAAAGGGGCCCATATCTAATGCCTATCAACATGTCCCTCTGGGAAATCAGTGGGATGATCCCAGACGTATAGGCAGCAAACAGGAAATACAGCTGATTGACACATCTATGACAACAAACCTGGCACACTAGCAACTCCCCAATACCTTATGTGACTAAGAAGCCACGTATTTCCCATTTACATCCCAACCTGTTAAGCTGTGGTCAGAGTGTGTGCAGTAACAAAGTGAGATGTATGTGCATAATACTAATGTGTAATCTGGAACCTTGTGTGGCAACAGTCAGGTAGTGTTAACAAACATTGCTCCCACAGGTGCATTGGATACAAACACTGTGCTGTGAAATACAGACCAATATAACCTGTACTGGTACTGTCCACCCTGATATTGTAGGGGATTGTGAGTGCTGCAATTTCTCTGAATAATAAAGTATCAGTGGTCACTGTTGGCCACACTGTGCTACATAATATAACAGTGTAGGAAAGCATGTATATGTGTGTGTCAGGTCACTAAAGGTCGAAGACGGCAATAGTCTATGTCCAGGCATACCAGCATGTGGTCAACACATGGGCATAGTCTGTGCAGAAAGAGTTGGATAGGATAGTGCAAAACATCAACCCAGAATCCCTCCATATGTGTACAAACAGTTAATCAGTGTTAACAAACATTCCTTCCACAGGTATACCAGGTAAGAGATTTATACTGCAGGTAAAACTGGTCCATGTGTAATGATATTTACAGCCATATCAGTGTCCAATATAGGTCTATAGGGTAGTGTAGTAACACTTGTAAGGTACAGATAACAGCACTGACTAGGAAAGTAATGTGGAGTACAGGGATATACTACTTGTTAACTGACAACTTTTTCTCCCCCCACATCTCCAACAATAATCAACATACCCACACCAACTGGTATGTACTGACTCTGATAATGGCCAATCATTTGATAAATATTCTAATGGTTCCCATGCATGTATCATATTGAATTATTCCAACATTGCTGGCATGGTGCCATCAATGTACCTGCATGCTGTTCGTATTACCACTGTGGTCCCATATATGCATGTGTTCTGTTTGCTATGCAACTGTTCCGTATCTGGTGTCTGGGTTAATGGGAATATCTATGCATGCTGTTATACCCAACCCTGGAATGTGTTGACTATAACTAACCCATATTTGATGTTGAAATCTAAACACTATAGCACACTTGGGAAGGCCGGTCCCAGCGGACCCACATGTCCCACCTCAGCTAGCTGAGGCACCGGGCACCAGTATGTCTGGGGCCCAACCCCGCAACACCCTGTCCATTGGTTCTGCACCATCTTCGGGTGGAATCGACTCAGGGGATGGGGCTCGCCCCCCCGGGAGTGGGCGTAGACAGGCAACTGTCACCTGTGGCCAGGTCGGGTTTGTGGTGTGTATAGCAATCAACGACCAGGTCGGTGATCTTCTACACCAGCTTGAGAGCTGCATGTCACAATTAGAGAGTTAGCCTGGCTTGGCGGCTCAGCCTCCAGCACAGCCACCTTCGGGGCTGTGAAGGTGCAGTGGTGACTGCCCATGGGTGGGCACCTCAGTCCCACTGTTACCACTAGGGGGCTTGTGGGCTTCCGCTATCCCAACACCCCTCCCCATCAAAGTGTTTATCTTCCACATGTGTCATATACCGCCCCTGTATGCACCTTGTGTGTCTTGTCTGTTAACCTACCCAACCTTCCTCCCCAAATATACCTACTACCACTCCCCAACATCCAAATCCCACCTGAAAAAAAGGGCAATCTGTTCCCACAAAAAAATCTCCCCCCATACATATCTGTCCATTTTGCACACATGTCCACCTGACATGTAATCTGGCCTAATTGGCTTCACAATGAATTATTGTTGTCCTCACCCCTCTCCCAGGGGTTCTAGTGTCCAAATCTACTTCCAAATACAATGTATATGCATAGCTGTTGCTGTAGAAGAAATGGGCAGCTATGGACCTTCCCTACACCCTTCCTGCACATCCCTAGCTATTTTCCCTACCGTCTTTCCCTCTTTGTGCCCCTTTTTTCACCACTTTCCTATCAACCCTTTTCTTTTCTTTTAAAGAAATTTGTGCAAGGGTAAGCAGAGGGCAGCCACGGTAGTGCAACTGTTATCATTGCCGCCTCACAGCAAGAGGTTCTCCGGTTCAATCCTCGGCTGGGGTGCCTTCTGTGCGGAGTCTGCATGTCCTCCCTGTGGTCACGTTGGTTTCCTCTGGGTGCTCCTGTTTCCTACCACATCCGAAAGACATGCTGTAGGTGGATTGGACACTCTAAATTGGCCCTAGGTGTGAGTGTGTGCATGTGTGTGGCTTCCGTAGAAGGTTGGGGGTTGGGCTGGCAACGCGACACCGTAAAACTCCACTGCCAATCATGAGCAGACAGTTGATCTGCTGTGGTGACCGCTAACCGGGAAAAGCCAAAAGAAGAAGAAGCACGGGGTAAGCGGGAGTAAGCACTTTTAAGCAGCAGTAAGCGGGATTAAGCCTGTTTGCGTGGGTGTAAGCAATGCCTACACAGGTTAAGCAATTCAGGAGCTAACTGAGTATAAGAAACAGTAACCGTAACTTAGCAGTGCTTACCGTCGCGCAAACCCGCTTACAATTGTGCAAAAATGCCTTCATCACACTGTATCCAACAGCCCTTGTTCTGCCTAGCAACAACATAAACAGCCTCTCTTAGAGATCAAACCCAGAACCCTGCACACCATAGTCAAAGTGATTTACCACTAAGCCATTCCTTGATGTATTCACAAACATATCATCCAGCCCAGTCATTCAACAGTACAGACAATGTATTCCAATGTGTAGATGTATGTATGTGAGTAAATATATTAATGTCTAAACAGGTACAACATATTGATATATGTAAAAAAAAAAAAAAAAAATATATATATATATATATATATATATATATATATATATATATAAACATATAAACATGCAAATGCCTACATCTATAGATATATATGTCCACATCTACATGTCTAAAAATATATTGCAGGTTTTATATATATATATATATATATATATATATATATATATATATATTTATATATATATATATATATATATATATATATATATATATATATATATATATATATATATATATATATATATATATATATATATATACATACACATACATTTATATGTATATATGGACATACATCTGTAGATAACAATGGGGAAATAACAAAAACATATATGTCCTCATGCAACTTTAATGGGATTGAGAGGCCCCACACAATATACGTCTGTTACGAATAGGTATACTCCCCCAGCCAAGCACGTCCCCCCCTGTAATACAGTACCAAGTGTTGCAGATCCCATAACCAGAACCAGACACAACATGGCCATCCCTAGGATACATATACACAGACACATATATGCAGATACAGGTATATTTATATATATATATATATATATATATATATATATATATATATATATATATATATCTGGATTCACTTTAGAAGCTCAAATTCCCAAAAACCCGAACTTCATATGGTCGAGACCATAAGATCGATTTTTGGAAACTCGAACTCCTAAAATGAAACATAAAAAAAACAAAAAAAGTCATACAACACTTTTGTAGGGGGGCTTCGCCCCCTGCACCACCCATGTGGGGGGCTGTGCCCCCCGAACCCCCCTACTTAAATATACCAACTCCAAGATTGCGCTACAGTGGGGAAAAGGGAAATCTCCCATTTCACGCTGTGTGCGGAAACGCAAAACGGGAGATTTCCCATTTTTTGTCAACATCGCAAAAAGAAATGAAAACATTACTTACACACAAAGCATACAAGGATCCTTGCCTCTGTATGCAAGTAATATTTTAAGGTAAGTAAAGGGCTATTTTTTAACCCTTTACACATTCTCGACCATATGCAATTCGAGTTTTCAGTAATTCGATTATATAAAGTGCTCCAATATATATATATATATATATATATATATATATATATATATGTATATAGATGTATATGTAACTACACATACACACACAGAGATATGTGCAGTAAGATACATATGTAGTACGTGCACATAATATGGAGCAGCCAGTATTCCTACAGTCACCACCTTACCAACTGGAGACTGTATGAGCCACCCATATGAATGGCATTCATAGCCTGCAACATACACCCACACAAAGGGTATAACACCACACACAGGTGATTCAGAAATGAATGTGAAAGCTTTATTTGTGTACTATGACAGTTGTATATGCCATATCATATAGCTTTTTAGACACTGACATCCATATGAACAGTGTAATGCAACTGTGAAACAGTTATACTAAGACAGTAGTCTGGAAAGGTTGACATATGTTGCTGTCCAGGCCGAGGCCTTCAAGTAGTACAATAGTAATGACAGACTGGGCCACAGCATACCAGACAATCAACAGTATGCAATGCAGATGTATAGGTCAGCAGCCTTTATCTACACTCTGTACACAATCCCTAGGGGGTACAGACCCCAGTTAACACAATGGGATGTATCTGTTACATAACAAGGCATACATGACACCATCACAATCACACTGACAAACAGAACATTCTGTATGGCAGGAGGCAGTAGGCCTGCATTTACCCAAGGTGGATTGTATGGTAATGTGCATCCAGATACCTTAAGGCAGCTTACTCTAGATACCCATACATGTTGTAACAGCCTAGGTTAGTCATGGTGCACCCCCCCCTACACTCACTCATATTGGGTCATATACCACGGTTACATACACTGGCCTCTGGACTGCATTAGGGCACACATGTATTGTGTAGGTGAAGCCCACACACATATATGGCCCCAACCCCCCAGTATGTGTGGGGGACACAACAGCAGTAGAGTGATGGCAGGAATGACAGCATGACATACACACAGCCCACTACATAACAACCCCTGACAGCATGTCATATGTGCAAAGCCTGGTATGTAGGTGGAGGACAGAGGCTGGAATGCAGGCACATATGTGTAAAACTGTTGTCATATAGTAAGCAAGATATGTATATGTGGATATATCTATATGGATATATGTATAATTATATATACATATATGTTCACCATATGTCCTGCACATGGAGTGGGGCCCTACCTCAGCCCCAATAGTCCCAACCTCTCAGTGCAAGAGGATGTCACATATGTATTGCAGGTATATTTGTAGACTATTGCTACTGTAATAGGGATTGTCTTCATAGAAATGGTGTGTGTGGGAGGCCATATCTGCTGTTAACATGTGCGCCATTGGCTACTTACAGACACCCTAAGGTCATCATAGTACAGTACCACTGTGGACTACAGCTGTGATATGGCCAATATATGTGGACAGTATAACACACTCTGGTCAGTCCAGGGGTATACACAGAACACATTCATGCAAGACATGTGGACCAGGCCTGCCAATGTGGATGTTAACAGCCATGTAGATGGGTATAACACAAACATACCGGTATACATTTGCCCCCATTGGTTATATATTCATACACCCCTGTCTGTCCTGACACATAATAACCGCTGGTACAGAGGTGCCATGGCCACATACTATCCACTAGTTAGTGACATACATCTCAACAGCATCCCACTGCTTTGTCTGACATACATGAATGTTATGGTGGCCCAGCAGCAGTACATCTGGCAAGTATCTGGACATGACGTCTCACTGGATAAGTACAGTAAGCTGCTAGGCATGTAACAAAGCACAGTGCAGGCTACAGGCAGACTGACTCAACACTGGACTACATCTCCTATGTGGGAATACACATGTACCTGCATAGATAGCAGGCTCTACAGGCATGTCACATCACAGAGTAACAGACACCTGTGTGAAAGTGCATAACCACAACCAATGTGAACACAGCCACAGCCACATATGATAAGAAAGCATACTATTACAGTATATGGACTATCTGATGTACACCATCCTCATATGAGCCACCCTACATATACTGGGCCACTACACAATGTGGTTCGATGGCTGTCTGTGGTTTGGGACATGTGTGTATTCGCCCCCACAAACATGTAAGCTGATAGGGTGATGTACAGTGGAGCAGCATGTAACATCAGATAGAACAGGACCAAGAACAATGATATCTTCCACAGTCTCTACACAGGCCAAGGTACATATTCACTATACACACACTGTCGATAGTTATCAAACTTACACATACCTCAGTACTGTACACACAACCACAGAATGCCCAGGCTATGTCCTCAAATATAACCCCTACTATACATAACATGTTTAGCAGCCTGATATCTCACTGGCTTGTTATCAGATATGCTGTCAATGAATATGGTGTACAGAACATATGCACCCCCTGCTGCATGACATATATACAAAGGTTGATAGAGTTTTGGCTGGCGGCACAAACACAGGGCCAATATTGACATGTCACTGTGATAACCTCATACATTTCCTGTCGTAACAGGGTTTGATGCAACATATGTCCTGTGAGGGATGTGACGTCAGTAACTCTCCCGGATGTCACCATCGACTGACTGCAATCCTCACACTACCTTCTGCAGTTGAGAGATAGGTGCTCTGTAACGCAAGGCACCACACACTGCTCAGTTTGCAGATGACCCTACAGATGGGGATTCCTCATAAACATAGCACTGACATGAGAAGTATTAAAACATTTAGGACAGCCATATCCACACACACCCTGTTAAACCAATATTACCCCAACTGCAGTATAGCAGCACTTACAGTCTGTAGTCAAGACAGGCACATACCCCTCCTGTGTGTTGGCCTGTTTCCACAGTGTATGCTGTCAGAGGTAAGTCCCCAATCCATCTGTGTTGCTGTTTGCCAAACAACAGATCTAATTCCTGCTCACAGTGAATGAAAAGGCCCAACACCAATATGATGTTCCTAGATATTGAAGTGTGTTTCCACGCAATTAGCTATGGGAATGTTACCACAGCTGTTCCACATACATCAGCTACAAGAGGGCTGTAATCCATGCAGAGGCCATCAGCTGATCATGAGCATCACTGACAATACACATATGCCACTGCCTAAGCAAAGCAGGTGCAAGTCTCCACATCCACCAGAGAGGGAGTGAGAAAGGCAGACAGAGGCAAAGATAAGTCAGGGTGGGTTGGGAGAGTAAAAGGTTAGCATGTTTGTATCACACACCTACCAGTCCAGGGTATAGAACCCCTGACAGTCTATGTACTGATATCACATCTGTTATCCCTGCACAGTGGATATTGTGATATATACTAGGGGCACCATATAAGAAATTTTAAAAACCCACTTAACATTGAGTCCAGTTGTTACACACTCACAACCACCTCCACACAGGACATGAACGACAAACATCGACACATACACACCTGTCACATCTGGGATTAGAACTCCTACCTAACTAGTTATTACACTACAGCACTATGCAATTAAAGAACACACCATGGAGATTACTGGAGTACTCTTTCCCCAAAGGTTTATTTCACAGTGAGTGACATCAGCAGGATTGCCAAAGTAGGGCAAATGAATTGTAGTGAGTGCGGCTCGCCAAACATGCATTGTTCTCTACGCAGGCATAGGAACAGACACAAAAGCATCCACAACTCCCATGTGTGAGAATAGAACCCCTACCAGAGTTCTATATCATGGTACAGCATTATGCTGTTATAGCATGCACCACAGAGATTGCTGGAGTGTTCTTTCCCCAAAGGTGTACTTCACAGTGATTGACATCAGCAAGATTGCCAAAGTAGGGCATTTGAATTGTATTGAGTGTGACTAACCTAAATTGCCCTAATTAGTCTGTATGCATTAACCACTGTTCTGGCCAGAACAGAAATAACCTGCCTTTGCAGGTCATGAACCCAGAACTCTGTACACTATAGTCACAGTAACTAACCACTAAGCCATCACAACAGTACATGAGATTGAGGTTTCACCAAAGTAATCCCACCATAGGCTAATCAAACTAAACGTGTGAAAGGAATGTATATACAGTTGTCCGTAAAAGACCTCTCCAAAGCCAACTTCATGCTACTCAAGGCAGAAGTGACAATGTTTGTGACACCCATGCAGACAGGAGCTGACAGTTCAACTGATGAATCTTGCACTAAGGCACTGTATGAGCACATCCACTTGTGCATGATTCCTGACAGCCCACATAGAACCATGATGCTCACCTCCCAAATAAGCAAGCCAGTCTGGTGGTCTCCTGCCATTAACAGAGTATACAACAGCAGATAGACACTCTTGAAGAAAAAAGGATAATTCAAGGATGCAAATAACTCCCTTACCAGCCCCAGTAAGACATTGAGATCCCTCATGGAATCTTCCAAAGCTGGTTATGTAACTAAAATTGCCACAGATTCCACAGACAACCACACAGCATTCTATAGTTATGTGTAGAATCTAACTGGCAATGCTCAGAAGTGCTCTGAGCTGCAACAGAATGGCATTACATAGACTGCTCCCAAGGATTGTGCCAATATCCTGGCAGATTGATTTAGTGCCACATTCAACACCTCTCAGCCCCAAAAGGGCCCATGTCAATACGAAAAGAGTTCCATTGCCCAGTAATCATGGCCATACAGGCAGAAACCGCACTATCCACAGCTAAGAATACAGCATCCATGGACCAGATGACATACTGGGCTGTGTACTACATGAACTACAAAATGAAATGGCAACTCACCTAACTGTCATGTGTAATCATAGCCTTGCATCAGGCCTGGTGCCCACTGAGTGATGCACAGCTGCAGTTATCCCACGCCACAAGGGGGGATCCACCTAGGATCCCTGGCACTACCGTCACATCAGTCTGATGAGCCTGATCTGCATGGCCATGGAATGTATTATCAGGGAAGTTTTGAACGCAGACATTGGCAACCCTCAAACACTGGACCCCACACAGATTGGGCTCATGGAGGGCCAGTCTTGTCTCCTGAAACTGATTAACTGCTTTGACTCAGTATGCATAGCTGTTGAAGAGGGTAAGGCAGTCCACATAGCCTATGTGGACCTCGCTAAGCCCTTCAACACCATCCCCAGTCTGGAAACATAATTAATGCACTAATCCGGCCATACTCCCCTATGCCATTTGATGGTTTGCCACACGGCTTACTGACAGTACCAAAACTGTAGGTGTAACTGACTCCAAATCCATCTCCAGACAAGTGACAAGTGGAGTACCTCAGGGTTCAGTCCTGGGACCACTGTTGTTTGGCATCTACATCTCTGAAGTACAGGCCAACAGTACGGGACTCTGGCTAACAAAGGTAATAGATGACTGCAAAATGGGAGTCATTATGAGTCTGACTGTACTGCATTATATGTTACTGATACCAGCCTGACATCATACAGGTGGGATGGAGTACTGTTAACATCTTGTGCCCTTGTCGTGTAAGGTCCTGGTTATGGGATCTGCATCATTTGGTAGTGTATTGCAGGGCAGATGTGTTTGGCTGTGGGGGGAATACCTATTTGTGCATGACATATGTTGTTTGTGCTTGTCAACCCCATTAATGGTGCATGTGGACATGTATGTTTCTGCTATGTTCCCACTTCATCTACAGATGTATGTCCATATATACCTGTATAGATATAAATATCTGCTTACATATATGTGTATGTGTGTGTGTATATATATATATATATATATATATATATATATATATATATATATATATATATATATATATATTCTCAATATGTTGTATCTGTTTAGACATTAATATATTTTCACACACACATACATCTACATGTTGGAATACATTCTCTGCACTGTTGAACGATTGGGCTGGATATGTTTGTGAATACAGCAGGATTATGTATATTTGAGATGGCTTAGAGGTAAACCACTTTGGCTTTGGTGTGCATGGTCCTGGGTCCGAGCCTAGCAGAGGGTGTTTATTTTGTTGCTAGATAGAACAAGGGCCGATGGATACAGAGTGATTAAGGCACTTTAAAGCAGTTGTAAGTGGGTTTACATGGAGGTTAGCACTGCTAAAGTCTGGTTACAGTTTCTTATACTCAGCTTCTGAATTGCTTAACCTGTGTAGGCATTGCTTAGCTCAGCACAAACCCGAGCAAACCTGCTTACAACTGCTTTAAAGTGCCTTAATCACTGTGTATCCAACGGGCCATGTTCTGCCCAGCAACAAAATAAACATCTCTTGTAAGGCTCAAGCCAAGGACCCTACACACCATAGACAAAGTGATTTACCACTAAGCCATGACAGATACAAAAAGATTTGATGTTTTCAGAAACATATCATCCAGTCCAGTCATGCAACAGTATAGAGAATCTAAAAACAGATGACTCGCCATGGCACAAGTATGAAATTAATCCTTTAATAACTTAAATATATAGTAAGCGCTTTCACGTCTAGACAACACTTCTTCAGACTTTAATACCTGCTCTAAAACACATCCATTTAAATAGTACTGCCTATGAGTTTGATCCAATCACATTCAACTCAATTACAGTTCAATAAAACACATTTAAAAACACATACACTTTAAAACCAACAACAATACCAATGTGTGCATATATATATATATATATATATATATATATATATATATATATATATATATATCTATATCTATATATATATATATATATATATATATATATATATATATATATATATATATATATATATATATATATATATATATATACATACATACACCTAACAGATGTATCTAAAAAATATATATCTAAAAAATATATATAAAGTATATATAAAAAGTATATATGAAATATGTGAAGAGTATAGAAAATATATGTATATATGTAACCAAGAATCAATGTGAGCAGGGACGTGCTGCTAAGAAAGGCTTCAGAGTCACCTTTTCATTAAGTCCATGTCCCCTGTGACCCTGAAGTTTTAATATCCACCTATTCTCACATTCCTCAGTATGGTTTCTGGTGTCACCTAATCTATCTGTTTTATTTATTAATTCCAGAAAACTGAATTTAAATTTATGTAGTACTCCTACATCTAGGACATGTCGAGCTAATGCATTGTGATCATCCTCTCTGTTGATCGCATATGCATGTTCTCTTACACGTTCATGAAGGCTTCTGTTAGTTTTACCTATGTAAAAAAACTGGCATGTCTGACAGACAGCCAGGTACACTAAATCTCTGGATCTGCAATCAGCATAGAAATTAAACCTATATTCATAGCCTGTGTCAGGATGTATAAAATGGTTATTACCAGACATATAGACACATTGATTGCATCCTCTACAGGGAAAAGTGCCTTGTCTATTAGATGTAGCAGACGCTTTTTTATGATTTTCATAACATAATAGCCTCTTCAGTGACTTTGTGTTTCTATATGAAAAACAAGGATGAGGACCCACTAACTCTGCAATTCTATCATCAGTGGTTAAAATACCCCAGTTTCTACTAATAACATATTTAATCTTCACATTTTTATTAGAGTATGGAATTACCATCATGTTTTTCTTAATTCATTGGTCACTATTATTGATAGTGACTATATTCCCTCGATTCCTATGCAGGAAAGGTTTCCCTATTCCCTCTCTCATGGGCATATTTACTTGATACACTCCTTCTACTTCTCTCTTACTATATCCTCTTGATGAGAAGTTTCCAGCTAACATGTCCTGCTTCATTTTATAACTATCATCATCGGTAGTAAGTCGTGACATTCTAAGTGCCTGACTTTTTACAATATTCTGATAAATGTGTTGTGGATGCATACTACTGCAATGTAGAATGCTATTCCTCCAGCATGGTTTCCTATATACTTCAGAATGTATCTTATTATCTTCTTTTGTTATTTGTATATCCAATAATTCCATCATAATATCAGAGCTTTTGAATTCAAAATTCAAGAAATCAGTGGTACTATTTATATAGTTGATAAATTCACTTAGCTCCATTTCAGTACCAGCCCATGTGAAAAAGACATCATCAATGGTTCCTAGAATTTATAAACTCAAATGCTATGGAACAACTGGTCACCACTCCCACAAGAGGGGAAAACATATTGGACCTGATCATCACCAACATGGGGACTCTATGTTCCATACCAGAGGTATACCCCTCATTGGTAAGATCTGACCATAAATTAATCTCACTGGACATCCATATCCCATCCCCACCCCAGCCAAGGAAACCACGGTGAAGAACTTCTCAAAAGCAAACTTCACACTTCTCAAAACTGAAGTGGAATCCTTCAAAGCCTTTGGGCCAGTGGAAAATACGGCCCAAACTGCAGAATCCTTTACAAACGCATTCTATGGACACCTACAGGAATGCATGGATCATGCTATCCCAAATAAAACTAAGACTCACTCCTCCAAAGGCAGGAGACCTGTCTGGTGGACCCCAGCCATAAATAAGCTATACAACAGAAGGAGGAAGCTACTACATGATAGAGCAAAATCCCAAAAAGGGAAGGCATCTCTGATCAGTACTAGCAAGAAACTACGATCCCTCATAAAATCATCTAAGGCCAGCTTTGAAAGAAAAATTGCACAAGACGCTAAAGATAATCACAAGGCCTTCTTTAGTTATGTCAGGAACCTGGGTGGCAACTCCCAGATATGCTCTGAGTTAGTGCAAAATGACAAAAAATACACTGAACCCACAGACATTGCCAACATCCTGGCAGACAGGTTCAGTGCAAACTCCCCCCCCCCAAAAGAGCAAATGTCTATCCCAACAGAGTGTAGCCTCCCTGACATCACAGATGCACAGGTGAGAGCTGACCTCTCCAAAGCATAAAACACAGCATCAATGGGACCGGACGGTGTCCCGGGCTGAGTCTTACATGAGCTCCAAGAAGAACTGAACCCTCACATAAAGTCACTGTTCAATCTCAGCCTTACTACAGGATATGTACCCAAGGAATGGAGTTAAACAACAGTGGTCCCACTGCACAAAGGTGGTGCCACAACGGACCCCGGAAACTATCGCCCTATAAGCCTGACTAGCCTGGTCTGCAAAGCTATGGAGCTTATCATCACGGAACTCATAAACAAAGACATTGGGAACCACCAAACACTGGATCCTACCCAATTCGGCTTTGTTAAGGGCAGATCTTGCCTCTTGAACCTGGTCAACTTCTTTGAAACAGTCACCATGGCCATAGATGAAGGGAAGGTAGTCCACACAGCCTACCTGGACCTCGCAAAAACCTTTGACACAATACACCACTCGGGTATCATAAATAAGCTCACCAGCTTAAATATCAACCCCTATGTCACAAGATGGGTTGCAAACTGGCTCAGAGATAGAACCCACATGGTCAGAATTGCAGGTGCCATGTCAGACTCTAAACCAGTTACAAGTGGCATCCCACAAGGCTCAGTCCTGGGACCTCTCTTGTTCGATATATATTTCTCTGAGGTACAGGCTAACATGGGAGGACTATGGCTGACCAAGTTCGCAGATGACTGCAAACTGGGTGCCATAATAGACTCACCGACTGACACAAGCATCCTCCAAAAGGGTCTCACAGAGATGGATAACTGGTGCCACAGCCATGGCCTAAAGCTAAATGCCAAAAAGTGCATAGTCATCCCCTTTGGGAAAAACAAAGTGCCCACAAATTACCACATAGGTGGTAATCCATTAAGTATGGAAGAAGTAATTAGGGATTTGGGGACCCAAGTAGATAGCAATCTCTCCTTTGACAATCACGTTGCCAACGTGGTTAGAAAGACCTTCTATATAGAACACCTTATCACAAAAGGGTTCACATCTAGATCAAGAGAGGTCATTGTGCCCCTCTACTCATCATTCATCAGGCCCATAATTGAATACAATGCCCCATTTGGGATGTACCTTGCCCGACACCTGCAGCAACTGGAAAGACCCCAAAAGTACCTCACCAAGAAGATCAAGGGACTCAAACAGATGCTCTATGCAGTTAGGCTAAAGAAAATCCAGCTCTACTCAGTTGCTTACTGCCTACTCAGAGGCGATCTGTGCCTGATGTATAAAGCCATGTCCAAACCAGAATTAATGGACATGCTCCACCTCAGAAAATCCAAATCCCTTAGAGCCACATGCTCCAGGGACTTAAACCTCAGCACAGAAATAACAGGACATGCTGGAGGGACAGATTCATATCCCAGAGGCTCCCCTCACTCTGGAACAAGATCCCAATCCATGTTAGGCAGAGCCCCTCAATGACCCTCTTCAAGAGAAATCTTGACGAGTAGATGGGAGATCGTAGGTTTACCCCTGAGATCTCTTCTGTGTCCCTACTAGACAGAGGCACAGTAAACTAACCTTAAAAGGGCTATCTCCTGTGACCTACTATACACAGGCACAGTCAACTAATCTAAAGGGTGGCAAAAGCCAAACACACTCTGGATAGTCTTATAAATGCCCTAGGGCAGATAGGTTCATAGGTTGATACTAGGCTATCTACAAAGCACTTGTAGAACCTGAT
This sequence comes from Protopterus annectens, assembly GCF_019279795.1. Taxonomy (NCBI): domain Eukaryota; kingdom Metazoa; phylum Chordata; order Ceratodontiformes; family Protopteridae; genus Protopterus; species Protopterus annectens. Next base: position 478,899,422 of record NC_056733.1, on the reverse strand, counting down.
GTGGTCACTATATAAAGTGTTGGACATAATATAATTCCTCTCCCAATATGCTAACACCAGGTTAGCATACAAATTCGCACAAGGGGTGCCCATGGCAACCCCTTTTTTCTGTAAATAATATGTACCATTATATAGAAAAACATTGTTATTTAGCACCAAATCTAGTAATGCTAGAGTTCTAATAATTATATTCCTAGGAATTTCCTCTTCAATTAAAAGAAGTCTTACAAACTCCATTCCTGTGTCATTAGGAATCGAGGTGAACAGTGAGACAACATCTAAGGTGACTAAACTCATTACTTACATTATTTGTCGAAGATATATAGTCACCATAACTCTTTAAAACTCCTGACTATCTTTTAGTATAAGCGTGTTTCTATCCACTATTGGTCTAAATTGTTTCTCAACAAAAATAGAAGCGGGTTCTGTTGGATTCCAAAATGGTGGTCGTCTAGGGAACAGCTTGTGCACAGAGCTCCTTACCTCAATTACAATTACTAGGATTCTACATACCTCGAAAAGAGCTACTTTACCTTCATATCTTCGGAACTTTCATTACCTTTGCAGTGGGCAATATTCAAAACAGCCTTTCATCATTTCTGGCTCTTCCACAGTGTTATTTCCACAAGAGATCCAGGGAGGCCTGCTTCTACTTGAAATACTTCTAACTCCACATGGCTAAACAGATAAAAATGACAAATGACTCTACTACAATGGATATACAAACAACAAAAGCCAAATCCTCAGCAATTTTTTCACCCGAAAAAGATGTTCTTTCAAAAAGACAGAGAACAAATAAACAAAATGTGGAGCCTATTAAAAGCAATATTAACACCAAAGAAGATTCCAGCTTTCACATGGATGAGCTGAAACAGGCCCTTCAACCCATTCATTCTGCCATACAAAGTTTCTCGGAACATCTTTCCACTTTAGGAAAATCCATCAATCAAATATTGGACAGAGTAGACACACTTGAACAAAAAGTACAATCTAATGACTTTCAATTACAGTCCTTATCGGATGATCTGCGTGCCAAAACAGCTCTTATATCGGATTTACAGACAAAACTGACAGATCTAGAAGCTAGAAGCAGACGTAATAATATTTTAATAAGCGGCCTCCCAGAGAAATATGACAGTCAAGGCTTACTTGTTACAACAAAGCAAATATTTGAATCACTTCTCCACTCAGAAGGTGAAGGTGAAAAAAATGTAATAATAGAGAGAGCCCATTGTGCGCTTCATAAAAGTCAAGATGCCTTAGCTCCTCGCCAAATATACACAAAGCTACTCAATTTCCAGACTGCTCAACAGATTCTATATGCAGCAAAAAAAAATAAAAACTTCATGTGGAACAACCACAAATTAACCTTTTCACAAGATCTACCCATGTCTATTAAGGAGAACAGACAAAAATTAGCTCCGTTTTGTTCAGACCTTATCAAAAGGAACATCAGATTTCAAATGCGCTTTCCAAACACACTGATCTTCTTTCAAAATGGCATTAAATATACTGCAACCTCTCAAAGTGAAGCAAAAGAGACTTTCCTTAAAGTATTTAACAAGGTTCCTGAAACTTTATAAACTCATAAACTTACAATACAAGCGTTTCAGCAGATTTACCCCTCATAAGCTCAGTTTACTCACCGGAGGCTTCAGTGACAGCGTCGCTCACTAATCCAGCTTCAACACAGTCCGTTTAGCAGGTTTAAAATGTTTAAAACGCTTAAAACGTCTTTTTTTCCTTTCTAAGGCAGATCCACGTGTCAAGCAAGGAACGTATCTTCTACGCGAGGTTTCCAGTAGGATATCTATTGCTGGGGACTCCTTGGAGCATACGCTTGTAAGGTTCTACCTCCATCAATCGCACTTACAGCGCTTTATGTAACATAATGTTCCTGCATACTTTTTATGGATCATACTTACATAGTTTAGCATAAAAAACAGTTTTTATTTCAGGGGCACCTTAGTTACGCTAAGCGGGGATTATTATGGTCTGTTTAACTTCCCTTTCCCCATGTTGTATAAAGTATGTATTGTAAATGCATAAATAAATTACACTAACACACGCTAAGCATACACAATTTATCTAGCAACACAACAGATGTCAGTAAGAGATATTTAGTTTAACTGCAGCAGGATGTTACAGTAAGAGTAACTAAATAAAATCATAAATATAGCAAACTTTGTTCATATGAAGTAACCAGTATTTGGTCACACACATCTAAAGAAAACTATATGATAGCACTTACATATTTTACTACACTGTCTTCCTGTTTTACTGAATTGGCTGTAGTCTACAGATATATAAATATGTATGCAGAGTTGGATAATAAAGGAATATTTATGTGTAAAATGCCAACAGGGGCAAGGTGTCCTCAGAGTTAGACATAAGGCTGTAAAACTAACTTAATGATATAACTAAACATGCAGTAAATAGCTAAGAAGGGGATTTAAAGACCATTTAAACTTCAATCAGAAGTCCTTATATCCGGTAAAGAGTAATCACAGAAAGAGGGAGGGGTACAAATAACATAACAAGATCCTTAGTCTTAAATTAGCTCTGTTATTAGCAGAGTCTGTTCAGTGTAAATACATTTTTGTCCAACAATATCACAAGTATTCATTCTGTCTAGCTCCTTAATCATTTACAACTTCTATTATACTGTTATAGTCACTAGTAACATGTTCTTGTATACGATAAGCTTCATAAGGCTTTAGTGGTGTGCCAATTTTACAGTGTACCTGTTATGTTTGTGACTCCATATGAATGGTTATTATTAGTACTAAATCTGTTCTGTATGGAATCCATAGATCTTCATTTCTCATATGTATTAAGTTTAAGCAAACAGGCGTACATATGTATATTTACTTACAACTTGCCATAGTTATTTGTCATACTAGTAGGAGTATTATTCATATATGGATGCTATATGTGCACTGTAGTAGGGATCTAGTTTGATAATCTTTTGGATGAGATTTTTTTGTACATATGTATAGAATTGTTAGGTTTTTTATGTTTGTTTTGTACTTCTTCTTCTAAGGGGTTCGTGGGTAGGCACCGGGCATGTCAGAAGGAGTACTTTGCTACTTTCTCCTCTACACTCAAACTTTTACAGACACAAATCAGATGTGGATCTCCATCTCCCTTTTTTTCTATTGCAATTTTAGTGCAGACTCTTTTCAACACACATTAATCTATTCATATCTAATATTAAGACTCCAAATATATAATGTTTCCTTACACCCTGTTTAGGATTAACATACATGAGTTGGTCTGTTGACTCTTGGAATATCAAAGGCTTACAAAATACTGCTAAAAAAAAACTGCTACTCCACCTTGTTTTTAAATCCCAGGCTAGTATCTGTTTTCTCCAGGAAACTCACCTATCTAAAGAAGAGTGGGAGAATGTAAAAAATAGAAAATGGATTAGGTCTATAATAAGTGCTGGTGATAGCACAAATTCGAAGGGTGTGGCCATTATAATTAAGAAACAATTCCAGGAAGCTATTAACGAATTTAAATCTGATATAAATGGCAGATGGTGTTACTTCACTTCTACGCTCCCAGACTCCTCCAAACCAATTCTTTTCCTGAACCTATATGGACCATGCTCTCAACAACAAACTTTTATTTTAGAAATTTATAATATACTAAACTCATTTCCAAATTACTTGTTCATAGTAGGTGGGGACTGGAATGCTGTAATAGATCCTAGTCTAGACCGCACCAGCAACTCCTCCTCTTATAACTTCCAAGCTTCTATAGCCCTAGAGGAACTTATCTCAGATTTTAATCTTATAGACACCATTACTTTCAGTAATATTTCGACCAAAGAAAATTGATATACTTTCTACTCTAATTGCCACAAATCTTGGTCACGTCTAGACTTCTTTCTAATTTCAGACACCCTTTCTAAATTCAAAAATACTTTCAATATTGAACCCCGATTTCTTTCTGATCATGCAAAAATCTCTCTCAAAATTACATTCACTACCCCTGCTTTTACCTTTGCTAACTGGACCCTTAACAATAACTTACTAAATAATAAAGATATATTAAATAAAATTAATAACATACTATCGGATCTGGATATCAATCTTACAAAGTCCCAAATTCCTCCAGACATCCAATGGCGTTAAAGCGGAAATGAGAGGGTTTTTGATTAGTAAAGCTTCCTTTCTTAAAAAACTCAACATAAAAAAAGAAAAGATTTTATCCTTAAAACTCTCATCTTTAGAAATAAATCAGAGATTATCCCCAGACCCAAAAACTGATGAATTGATCAATACAACGCGCAAAGATTTATTTGAACTTCACTCACAAAATTATTCCTTACAGGAACAAAAATTTATAGCAACATATTCTGAATGGGCACAAATTCCCTCAAGAACTTTGGCAAGAATATTAAAAAACAATAACGGTGCTCCAAGAATATCCACCCTTCATTACCAAGGGAAAATCTACAAATCAGATTCTGAAATAATACATTTATTTTTTGAATTATTTTCAGATATTTATAGTAAAAATGAACGTAACACTCTCAAACCTCAGATGGAGTCTTTCCTTAACTCCATTAATTTCCCCTCTCTTAAAGCTAATCAAGTTTCACTCTTATCCGCCCCGTTCAACATTCAAGAAATACAAAACATCATAAATAACCTCAAAACAGGTAAATCTCCGGGCCCTGATGGCTTTACCACTAACTTCTTCAAAGTTTTTTGCTCAAAAACCTCCTCCATTCTATTAAAAGTCTTTAACTGTATTATAAAGAAGGGTATTACTGACCTCCATTGGAACAACTCAAAAACTATCTTATTATTAAAAAACAAACAAGATAAAGCAGACCCACATAATTATAGACCAATCTCGTTAATAAATGTTGACATTAAGATTTTTGCTGCTATTTTAGCTAACAGACTACAAAAGATACTCCCATCTTTAATATCTCCTGACCAAGCTGGCTTTATGAGCAATAGACACACATGGGACAATACCCTAACCTTGGATTCCCTAATACAATTTACAAAAAGGAAAAAACCCAATATACGCCTTAACTCTGGATGCATCTAAAGCTTTTGACAGAGTCAATTGGGATTTTTTGTTTGCTACTTTGTCCCATTTCAATGTACCTAAATCCTTCTCGGATATGATTAGAATACTCTATACAAACTCTCACACATACCTATACATAAATAAACAGAGATCCAAGCCAATATTGATTACTAATGGAACAAGGCAGGGGTGCCCACTTTCACCCTTTCTCTTTAACCTTTTTATTGAGCCCTTTTTTCTATATATCACCCAAAATACCCACCACAATATCCCTAAAATCCTAAATACTCACGTTGCACTATCAGCTTTTGCAGATGATCTAAATCTATACTTTCAATTTCCCAATTCAGATCTACCTAAAATTTTTGATGCCATCAGGATCTTCTCTATTGCCTCAGAATACCAAATTAATAACAAAAAATCACATATCTTCCCAATCAATCCTAATGCTCACAAATCTTTCTATTTTCCTGAGTCTTCTTTCCAAATAACATATAACATTAAATATATAGGTATCCACTTTGAACATAACCAAGCTTCCATGCTTCAAAACAACCTACTAAAAACATGGTCTACTATACATCAAGATCTACAAAGATGGAAACTTCTGAATTTAGCTTTCTTGTCCAAAGTAGCAATAGTGAAAATGAATGTCCTACCCAGACTTCTATATCAATTCAATGCTTCAGATATGTTAGTCCCTAATAATTTTTTCTCCAAAATTAACAAAGACTTAGCTAAGTTCATCTGGTTCCCTAAGTCAGTTAGGATCTCTTACTCAAAATTAATCTACCCCAAGGAGAAAGGGGGGCTAGGCCTTCCAAACTTTCAACTGTACTACAAGATTATTTGCTCTAATAGAGTCTGGTCTATTTCAAATTTTAACAGCAAAACCCATATACACTCTCCATCCTGGTTAAAATTTGGTATCATCATATTATCTCTAACAAAATTAACCCACAGGCTATACCCTTTTTATCCACTATTTCTATGAACAACTGTAATCTAGCATTCCCTGAAACATAAAATCAGGCTTTTTCAAAGCCTTATTAAAGACATCAAACTTGAAAATATTCTACCCCTTCTCCAACCACTCCATCATAATCCAAATCTCAAGATCAATAATGAAATGCTTGACCTCACTAAATTCCCTCTCATCAAGGATCTTAATATATGGGATATCCTCAAATATAGGTCAAAACCCTTCCCGAGCTACGGTTAATTCTTGGGACCAATAATAAATACACAGTTATTCTCCGACAATTAAGAGATTATACTTGCACAACCTTTCAATTTCTCTCCTAATCTTCAGGAAATCAACAAACTAGTCGAAATTATCTCTGTAATCTCGAGCACTAAAAAAACAACTTCATCCTCTTACAAACTATTGAATACCTTGCTATACAACTCAAATTGTCTCTTCTCCAACTATTGGAATAACCTTGGCTCTCCTATTACAGAGGATCAAAAACTCTTAGCCATAAAATCTACCTTAGAACTCTCCCTCTTTAAGAAACTATTATATACTCAACTGATGCTAAACAATAACTCTTACTACACTCCTGTAATACTTAATAAATTTAACCCCAACTCATCCCCCTCTTGTACTTGTTGTCCTTATCCGAGAGTGGATCTATTACACATTATGTGGTATTGCAGCCACTCTCACAAACTCTGGTGCTCTCTAAAAGTCCGTCTGCAAAAAATGGGTTATTACACCTCCACACTTTCGTGGGAAACAGCCATTCTTTATATTCCTACCTCCAAATTGTCTAAATTACAACTCCACATTTTAATTATTCTTTGTTCACTTATTAAACTATACATCACTAATAACTGGTTGGATCGCACCAGACTTTGTTGGAAAGGTTTCAAAGAGATGGCTTATAAACACATTTCAGCTCATAAATTCATTATAAAGGGTCCCAAAAAGAGAGCCTATTTTAGTAAATTATGGAAATATCTTATAGATTTAATCCTTAGTGAATAACTCCCTATCCATGCATTTAGTGCAATATGTATCCTTACTCCTGTTAATTAATGGAGATCCACTGTCAACTCAATCAATGTTAATTTTCCTACTTCATGTAATACTCCTGTAGAGGTTTGGTAGCATATTATTTTGTAAATATTGTATATAAATGTTTTTGGCTAGATTGACTACAATGCTTTCCTTGTGTTTTTCTTTTTCTTCTTTTATGTACCACTGTTAAACTGTTTTGATACTCACAATATTCTGTAACAATTCAACGTATTATTTTAATGTTCTTAACTGCAATGTTTTCCATTTTTCTGTATGCATTGTTTCATATTATGGAAAATAAAAGAATTATTTGAAAAAAAAAAACAAAAACAAAAAAATAGAAGCGGGTTCTGTTAACCACCCACCACCTGAGACAATAGGTCTCATAGGTGGGTTTACTAGAGGTTTATGTATTTTGGGGAGTCCTCTGAAAATAGGAACCAGTGGTTTTTCAACTAAGAAATATTTATACAAGTCACCATCAATAGTGTTGCTTAAGAGAAGGTATAGAGAATGTACACCAACATCTAGATGTATGTGTGTGTAAATATATTAATATCTAAACAGATACAACATATCTAGATATGTCTATATATATATATATATATATATATATATATATATATATATATACATTTCTAAAACTATATACATATATATCAATATATATGCACATATATACATGCATATGCCTAAATGGACACATATATGTGTCTACACCTATATGTCTACATATACACAGCACATTACATATGTGTATGCAGATATTTATCTATGTAGGTATATACGGACATAGTTATATATATATATGTTAGCAGATATATATATCTATATATCTATATATATATATATATATATATATATATATATATATATATATATATATATATGGTATATATGGCCATACATCTGTAGATAGCAATGGCAGATTAACAAATGCACATATGTCCACATGCACTGTTAATGGGGTTGAGAGGCCCCACACACTCTACGTCTTGTACGAATAGGCATCCTCTTCACAGCCAAACACGTGCACCCTGCAATACACTACCAAGTACAGTCTGCCTCCCATAGGACATGTAATATGTGGAAGCCATCAACATCCCCAGGATACAGATACACAGACACAGATATGCAGATACAGATATACATATATATATATATATATATATATATATATATATATATATATACATATATGTGACTACACATACACATGCAGATATATGTACACTAAGATACATATGTAGAAGATGCACACAATATGGAACAGCAACTATGCCTACAGTTAACACCTGAACAACTGGACACTGTATGGGCCACCCATACAAATGTCAATCATTGCCTGCAATATATACCCATAGAAAGGTCATAGGAAAGACACCACACACAGGTTTGCCGAAATGGGAATCCTTTAATTGTGTACTATAACAGTTCTATATGCCATGTCATATAGCTGTTCAGATACTGACAACCATATAAACAGAGTACTGCAACTGTGAAACAGTTACACTAATACAGTAGTCTGGAAAGGTTCACATCTGTTGCTGTCCAGGCCAAGCCCTTCAAATTGTACAATAGTGGAGACAAACTGGGCCACAGGATACCAAGCAATCAACAGTATGTACTGCAATTGTGTAGTTCAGCAGCCTCTATCTACACTCTGTACAAACTCAGTAGGCGGTAAAGACATTTTGTGATCAAATGGGTTGTAACTAGTACATAATAAGGCATAACTGACACCATCACGAGCACACTAACAAACAGAACACTAACAAAGATATGTATG